>NC_050573.1:128212708-128375866 GCF_011100635.1 Trichosurus vulpecula | reverse complement strand
CTTAAGGGAAATATAAAAGGTAGGATTGAGTAATAGCTTGTCATAAAGAAAATATTAAATATGTGACAATAGTATGTAGAAAAATATTACCTTTGAACTTATGCAAAATTAGATAAATTTTCTTTAGTATTATTGATCATAGTTAACAGAGCCATAACTAGGAGTTCTGGTTTCTGGGGCAAATTCACATGTGAGTAGATGTTGATATGATCTAGGTGAGTACATCCTCAACAGGTGGTGGAGAATGAGGTGGGGCAGGAGGGAAATTCATACCTCAATATCAATGCATGGTATAGCATTTTTGGAGGACTTGCCACCCTAGCAATGTTGGCACCCGCAAATAAAGGTTCTGCTAAATGGCTTGGTTAATTTAGATTAGTCAGTAAATTTATAGCCAACCAGATAATAAGCATTGATTCGGTGTCTACTATATAATAGACAATAAGATACAAAGACAAAAATGAAACATAACCTATTCTCAAATAAACGTCATCCTATCAAAGGAAAATACAAATATTTATATTTCTGTCTTGGTCCCCTTCTCTTCTCCCCCTGTGCTATATCACTTTCTCATAAGATTTTATTGGTTTGATTATCTTATCTCTGCAGATTTTTACTGCACACACACACACACACACACATATGTGTATATATATATAATCTCCAGCCCTAGTACTTCTGGAGAGCACCATTCTTTTGATTTTTAAAAATAATATTTAATTTCCTCCAATTTTAAACATTCATATTTTTAAAGTTTTGAGTTCCAATTCTATTTCTCTCTCCCTTTCCTCCCTGCTCTGTGAGATCACAAGCAATTTGATATAGATTACATTGTAAATAACTGGACCTAGGTAACCTGCAGGAAAGAGTGAGGCTTATGACTTTGCATGGCCCTGCCTCACTTAAATCCAATTCACTTGCAAGTCATGACATCACCCTCCTGATGTCATTGGTCCTCTTTCAGAAGGAAAGAGAAACAAGAACATGTAAAACATTCCACAATCATTTTCTGGAAGAAAACTCAAACAAAAAAGAAAAAAGAAAGAAAGTGAAATAGTATGCTTTTGTCTGTGTTCAGACACCATCAGTTCCTTATCTGGAGGCCGATAACATTTTTGGGCTTGTCTTGGATCACTGTATTGCTGAGAATACCTAAGTCATTCACGGTTGTTAATTGTGCACTATTCCTGTTACTATGCATAGTGTTCTGGTTCTGAATATGTCACTCTGTATCAGTTCATTTAAGTCTTTGCAGGTTTTTCTGAAATCATTCTACAGCACCAGTCTTCATCATCAACCTACCTTTCAACATCTCAGATGCCAGAGGCATTTCAAAAATCAACATGCTCAGAATAGAACTAACTCACTGGAAACCTTCCGCAGTTTCCAGTTTTCCCAGTTCCCAACTTTATCATCGCCCACAAAGTCAATCATCCTCATAACCTTTGTTTCATTTTTGCATACTCACCCACACTCAACCCACATACATTATGTATATGTATGTATAATATAGTATATATATATATATCATGTATATATATATGTGTGTGTGTGTGTGTATGTATGTATGTGTGTGTATCATTAGACAAGACTGCTGGAGGGCAGAGGGAAGAGAGAAAAGGATGAACCTTGTAATTCTTGACAACATATTTCCCCTTCTCTTAACTCACAGAGGCTACCACTAAATTATAAGACCTCTTATCTGGAGCATTATAAGTATTTTGATTTGTCTACCTTCCTTGAGTATCTTCCCACTGTAATCCATACTCCTGATCAGCCACTGCTCTAATTTTTCTACAGTTTTGGTTTGACCACTCTACTCAATAAACTCTAGTGATTTCTTAATAAATCCAGGAAAAATATAAAATTTTATTGTCATTTAAAGCTTCTCACTACCTCACTACTTCCTATGTTTCTAGTCTTCTTACACTTTACTCCCTCCATACACTTTAAAATTGAACTACAGTGCCCTAATTCCAGTGACTCTAACACAACATTCCGTTTCTTGTTCTGATTTTCATTGACAGTTGTCCTATCATTGGTGTACTTTTCTTTCAAGACAGATCATTTCTTAAGTTCTACAGTGGCCTTTCCTCTCCTTCCAAGAGACATATGTCTTATATACTCATAGTTATGTCCTTTTTCTTCCATAAGAATGTTCTATTGCCTGAGGGTAGTGTCAGTGCTTCTGCCTTTCTTTGGGTCTTCAGTATTTAGTGCCCAGAACATGGTATCACCGAGTACTTAATAAATGCATATTAAGTAGCAGTCTAAATACAAACTTTCTCTCTCTCTCTCTCTCTCTCTCTCTCTCTCTTTCTCTCTGCATATGCATGTGTATGTATATATAGATACATAAAATATATGTGCACATATATATCTATAGCACAAGCAGTTGGAAAATAAAACAAGAAATGCTTTATTAAAAGGTGATGTACGAGAGTTTTGAAAGGAGCAAAAGGTTCTAAGAGTTGGAGGGGTAATGGTAATATATTCCAGTAATGGGGAAAGCATGTGTAATGGCATGGAGACATTAGATAGGATGTACAATACGAATAATGGTCATTTTCGCTGCAATTTAGAGTATGTAAAGGAGAGTTATGTGGTATAAACCTATCAAAAAAGCTAGCACCAGCTTAAGAAGAACTTTAAATGCTAAATATAGGATCTTACATTTTATCTTTGCAGCAATAGGAAGTTGAAATGGTTTCTTGCCCAAGGAAGTTAAAGGACCATACCTTATTTCTTAGAATATTAATTTGGCAGATATTGAGGATAAATTAGAGTAGAGGGAGAGTTGGATTAGGTAGACCAGACTTGACTCAAAGTTAGATAGGTAGTAAATACCTAAATAGAGATTTGGTCTTTTGAAGAGAGAGAAGGAAATGAGGGTGAGAGATATTATAGAGATATAATCAACAAGATTTGAGAACTGATTGGATGGAGGGAACAAAGCTAGGGTGAAGAATTGATGATAACTTTGACTCTAATGTTGTAAACCTGGGTGACTGGAAGGATGGTGGTATCCGAAACAGAAACAAGGAAGTTAAGTAGAAGAGGAGTGATTTGTGGGAAAGAAGAGTTTAGTTTTGGACACATTAGGTTCAAGATGCCTGTGGAACATCCACCTATAACCATATAATCTCTCCAGCTTTAAGCATGTTTACTAATCTCCCTGTTTTCTAGGTAAATATTCCTATGACATTCTGCTTCCTAAGGCATAATTTATTTTAAATATATTATTTTAATACATTTTCATATGATTTCTCTATGAAGTTTTCCCTCTCTTTTTCTTTTTCCTTTCCTTGCCTTTTATTTCTTTTATTTTTTTCTCTTTCTTTTTCTTTGATGAGAGGTGAGAGAGTGGTATGGTGGTATAGGAGACTAGGTCCTTTAAGAAATGCACATATATCTCACTTCAATACTGCATTGATGTGTGATATTTTTCTTTGTGGGTACTCCTTCCATCTGCGAAGATTATAAGCCTTTTCAAGCCATAGTATATGGTTTTGTGAAATTCTTCGTCTAGAGGCCAAACCTGTGATGATGAGTTGCCCTTGAGATATCTAGTCTTATCTTCAGACATCAGTCCATCACATACCTGGATATAGGCTGTCACTGGACTTATACAAAATACAGTTTCATATTAGTAAAACCTCTGGATTTGGTGTTTTACTTGGAATGCTTTTAAGATATCAGGATCATGTGTATGCCATGATGAATCATAAATTATGAGGTAGGCATACTTTACAAACATGTAATGTCAAAATCACCACAAAAACAACTTAAACAAGATTACTCTAACCAAGATGTAGATAATGCCAGTATGTACCTTGGATACCAGGATCTGTTAGTCTCCAGTCTACGTGTAACCCTCTCATCTTCTTATAGCATCTGTAATGTCCTTGGACATATATGGTTACTCCATTGTAGACTGTAATCTGTTGTGTAGCTAGCTGAATGGTTGGTAATTTGTTTATGCAGCTGTAGAAAGAAAGGAAAACTTAGAGCATACAATTTACTGAATAGGCAAATTAGTGAATGGCCAAGGGAGTTATGAATAAAGGATCTTGTAATTTAAATACATATAGCATTGTTTGTAAGACCTAATAGATGTAACACATGAAGTAAAGAATGAGAAACAACAAATACAACACATCTTGGCCATAGCAAAGAAGTTGTGATAATTTTTGATGCAATGGCCACAAAGACTGCTGTTTAAATAGGGTATATTAGGAATATATCGCCTTTCAGCTTTTGTTCATTCAGGGTTATATTTGAATGAAATGAAAAAAAAATGAATCAGGAAACTGATTCAATAAGGAATTCCAGATGTCAGAACTTCACAATTAAATGTGGTATGTCCCCAATTTTCAAAATTTGAGGTTTTACTCATTGACATAGAACAAGTTCATAAAAGGAGTAAGACAATTGTCTTCAAGGGGAATATTAACAATGATGATTATAATAGCTAATAATTTAATAGTAGTGCCCTATTATGTGCCAGGCACTGTACAAATTACTTTACAAATATCATCCCATTTGACAGATGACGTGCTATTATTATCCCCATTTTATAGTTGAAACAACTGAGGCAAGAAAGTTAACTGACTGCCTAGGATCCCAAAGCTAGTAATTTGAGGATGGAATTGAACTCAGGTCTTCCTAACGCCAGGCCAAGTACTCTTTCCGTTGCACTAGTGGATAACTCCTCCAGAGGGAAAATGTTGCTAGGAATCATAGAACTGCAGATATAGAAATACAAAGGAACATATTCAGTTAATCACCCAGTTGATCAACATTTTTAAATGCCTACTATATGCCAGATAGTGTGCTAAATATGTGGGACAAAAAGAAAAGCCAAAGATAGTCCCTGCTCTCAGGGAGCTCACAGACTAGTGGAGGACACACGATAGAAATAACTATGTACAAACAAGTTATTTACTGGATAAATTGCAAATAACCAACATAGGAAAGACCCTAGAATTAAATGATTTTTGAAAAGCCTTATAGAAAGTAAGATTTTAGCTGGGACTTGAAGGAAGTACAAGAAGTCAGGAAATGGAGATGAGGGAAGAGAGGATTTCAGGCATAGGAGACAGCCAGGGAAAAAGTCCAGTGTCAGGAGATGGACTGTTTTATGTGAGGAACATTTAAGGAGGTCAGTGTCTTTGGACTTCATAGTACCTGGAGTGGGGAGTGCATAAGATGTAAGCAAACAGGAAAGAGGAAGCAGTGGCAAATTATAAAGTGCTTTGAATGCCAAACAGAAGATGCTAGATTTGATCCTGGAGGTGACAAGGATCCACTGTTATCACTTAGTAGAGGGGGTGACATAGTCAGACTTACTTTTCAGAAGATCAATTTGACAGATGAATGAATGATGGATTGGAGTGTAGAAAGATTTATGGCAAGGAGAGGAACTAGCAGGCTGTGGCAATAGATCAGGCATGAGATGGTGAGAGTCTGTACCTGGGTGGGCAGTGGTAGAGAAGAGAAGGGAGCACATGAGAGATATTACAAGAGTAAAATTTACTGGCCTTGACAGTAATTTGAATAAGGTGCAGTGGGTGAGAGAGACTGAGGAGTCAAAGATGATACCTAGGTTTTGAGCATTGGTGATTGGAAGGATGGTGGTACTCTCAAAAGTAATAGGGAAGGAAAAGTGCTATTTAGTCCAATTATCTCATTTTGTAAAGAAACCCTGGTTTATAGAGGCCAAAGTACTTGGCAAAGTTCACTTAAAACACACTTATTAGCAGACATAGACTAAACCAGGTTTGTCAATTCCAGATTTGATAGTCTTTTGTTTGAACAATCTGGCTAGCAGCTTCTGTGGGGGTAAAGATTCACCCACAACCAGCACCCAGAAAGCTACCAACAGCACAGGTTCTTCTGATCTGCTTAATTAAGGAAAGCAAGGTGAAGGAGTTGATGAGCTTACTTTTAATTCAGCATTCAAATATCATTCAGTTAATTCAGGGGAAAAAATCCAGCACCCTGAACTTCAAAACAAATGCAAACAAATTACAAACATCAACAGACATTGTCTGATTCAAATCCCAACACATAGTTACCAGAGTTCAACAAAGTTTCAGCATCCAGGTTTACGATCTGGAGGACTCCTTAGCTACAGCTGCCCGGAGTCTCCTCATCAACACCATCTCCAGAGCCCCGCACAAATGGCTCTGTCCTCCCTTCTTATAGTGCTTCAGACATCAAACATCATCTGAATAATCAGAGCTCAGGCTCTGGTGATTGGTTCTTGAGTTGGCCCCTCCCCTTAGGACCCTGGGATGTTCACATCCACATGGATTATGTTAACACCTAATGGGGTTTGGGCCTGGGGCTTAGCACCTAGTAAAGCTCACTGAGATAAATTGAGTCACTCAAAGAAAACAAAGGCCATTCTGGTTACATCTTTTCACTATACTATACTCTGAGGAATGACTTTAAGGACCAAACATTACTGGAGGGCCAGGCATTCCTTGATCTGTGGAAGGTGATATATTTCCCAATGGAAAACTATTTTAGAGGCTGTTTCTTTATGGAAAATCACTGCATGTAGACTATTTCTTAGAAAAGGATCAAGGAAATTCTGACCCTGAGAGAAGGCCTTGTCTATTGCAGAACACTAATTTCTGAGTAATTTCCACCCTACCAGCATGCAAAGAGTAGGCTTGTAGGTTTTTTGCCCAACACTACTTCCTGAGTAAGAGGATGAAGGATCAGAGGACAATATTTCCATTTTTTCTATGCTCCTCTACTGTGCTTAAAAGATCATTCAAACAATATTTTTGCCATTTCCAATCCATATTTCTATCTTTCACTTTTTACCACATGGCCCAATATACATATTTTATCATAAAGGTATTAGAGGCAATTTAAGTATTTAAAAACTTTCTTGGTTTCATACAACTCTCTCAATATTTTTATAACTGCTTTGGTGGTTAATAAACTTGAACGACCTTCAATTTCTCTCATGTATTGATTTTGTGATGACTTGGACAATTCCAAATGATCTGTTCTGAAGTGTAGAAAAATCATCCTCATCTTCTATTTTCTTGATACTTTCTTGGTTTTCTAGGTGAAAAGGATACCACTAGATTTTTAAATGTTATCCTCTTTAACTTCCCTCCATTTCACAAAATTCCTTTTGAATTTTAGTGTAGGGATAGAAATTCTAATTTACTGATTTCATGTAGTGTTTCATGTCATCCACAAGGACAAATTTTTGAGGCAGGATATCAAAGGCATTCAATAATATGGCCCCATAACTATTTCATTGTAAGGAGAGTTTTTGACCTGCCAAGAACTTCAAAGAGAAGAGGTTTGATTCATGATTTCTGGGGATGAAAACTCAAGGCTAATCCCATTGGATTTATTAATATTTTGAGTGATTATTTCAGTTAACTTTCTTGCTTCCTTTTTGATGCTATATTAAAAAAAGATATGACACATAAAAGACTTATGGCACTTTTTCTATGCCTAGCTGCTGGTTGCTTAATCCCTCATCAAATGAGTATGGTCATGCAGCCTCTTTACTGCTTACTCAAGGGGTACAGCACTGCACTCTTACATAACCTTATCTATCCTTTCAAACACAGGTTAAAAACTGGTCCAGATAACAAATTATCCTATAAAATCCCCTTAAGATCAGCATAGTTTGCTCATTTCTGAAAGTTTAAAAACATTTGAAAAACTTAAAAAAATGTGGCAATTTTTGTAGTGGCAGAGATTAAATTCAATGAAATTAATGAATATTAACTAAATGCCTACTGAAGGACTGTTCGACCTGAGATCTACAAACTTTAAAAAATATGTTTTAATTGTTGTATTTTAATAAGAGTAATTTTTGTTTTGTTTTATATCATTCATTTAACACCATTATTCAGAGAAAGGATCCATAGACTTCATCAATGACCAAAGACATTTATGACACACACAAAAATACTAAGAACACTGGGACTATTATATATAGCAGCCACTGTGCTTGTTGGGAGAGAATGTTTAGATTAGAATACTTCCCTGCTCTCTTATAGAATAAATCACGGAAAAATGACATCATTTTCTTTTTTGATGGATTTATTTGGATGGCATATTAGTAATACATTTGCTAAAGATGCTCATGATAGTCTTGTCGGTGAATGAAAGAAATGAAACTTTATGAAAATAAACCTAACTGATTCTTAGCTGGTTGAAAAATCATACCCATAGCTATTAATGTCAACCTCAAATGCTATGCTAGAAGATTAAAACTTGGCTCTGTTCACACTCATAAATTTAATAAATGATTTGCATGAATACATAGAAGGTAACAACAGTGCATTACATCAGTCTCATCTGTGGCTGGTTGTGGAAGAGATTTCCATGCCCAAGAACAGATGTTGAATTTGGAAATAGCTCTTGAAACTCCACGTGTGTGTCATGTGCCAGGCCTGCTGCTAAATCACAAAGAAGTTGTCTCTCCCATATGGAAAGAGACTTGATGAGTATAAAACTGAGAGACAGTATATCAGAAGAACTTATGTTTGGATGGTCCCCTTTTCCTGTTGCTAAAAGTTTGGTTTACAATTGGGAGTATGGGAAGATCTGATTTTCTCTGTTAGAGAGCAAAGTTTCTTGGACAACATATTTTGGTGACTTGTAGCTCTCTGAGGTAAGAGGGGTGCAGAGGTGGGTTTTAATCTGGTCAATGTACCAGGATCTAATAGATGCTAATGATTATTGATCCCAATTTAATTTTATACTTGTATCTGAGAGTGTATTCTATCAAAGATTTCCTACATCTAACAGCAGAAAGAGCATTTTTTTTCCAAAATGCAAAAGTTGAGTTCTGAGATAGATTGCTCCTTTCTCATATCCCCCTTTCAAAATCTTTATCTTCCTTAAAGAATCAGCTCACTTGTCACATCTTCTGTGAAGCCTTTCTGATCCCCACCTTAGCTCCCACCAGCTATTACTATTCTTGCTTTCCTCAAATATTGCTACCTGACTGTTCCACTCTTTATAAATTAATACCTGATACTTGGGGGTGGGAAGAGCCAAGAATAAAACCCATTCTTTCATACACAAATATTTGTATGTCTATACACAAATTCACAGAGCAAAAGTCAATAGCAAGGTAACCAAAAATCACAAAATAAAGAAGAAATTTTTACCTCAGAGGTATCCTGGTGACCTTATGGGTTGGCAACCAAGATCTGCATATGATTCTTAAAGCTCATCACTTATTCAAAAGGAATAGGAGAGATTAAAGGCCATAAATTAGCATTGCATATAAATAAAATATATCCATGTTAAGCAAATCCAATAGCCAGAGTGAGAAAGCACTGTAGAAAGAATTTGGATAAAGATTAACAAAGGCAAATAATAGAAACAGTGTTGGCATGAGACTTATTACATATTACTTGTACAAAAAGAGGAACTAGGTGAAGAGTAGTAGCCCCTGATAGCTAAGGTAGGAATTAATGAAAAGAAAAGCTTTCATTAAGCATTCACTATGATTTGAGTATTGTGTTAAGCTCTATGGATACAAATAGAAAAATCAAGACAAGCCCCTACTCCTAGCAGTCCACTCTACAACTAGAGAATCCAGCCACATAAGAGAGGTCAGCTGTGAGGCAGATTGAACGGGGCAGAAATCCTAAGGTATCAGTGGCATTACATTTTCTGACACACATGTTCAAATTGAACAGATCAGATTCCAAAGTGTATGTAGGTTCCCATGGACAAAAATCCCATAAAGTAAGTCATCACTGATGGTATAAAAAGTCTAGAAACTCAAGGGAAATATTTTAAAAGTACAAATAAAAGAAAAAATAACACTTCCATGCTAATCATCAAAACTCTTTGGTAATGACTTTAACAAAATGGACAAGTAGATGAGTAGAATGAACTACGTAAGGATACAGGAAATTAATTGAACTCAACAACCCATTATTTGATAAATCTGAGAACACATATTACTTTGGATACAATTCCATATTTAACAATAACTATAGGCAAAATTGGAAAGCAGTTTAAAAGAATTAGACCAACAATTTAAATCATATAGGATAATTAGATAAAAATGGATATTCAATCTAAATGATAAAGGTTACAACATTACACACACATATATAAATTAATATACACATATAATGTGCATATACTTATAAATATAAGTATTACATGTTACATACCCATATCCATATACCTATTCCATATCCACACAATTATATAGTTGGAGGGAAAATTCTAACCAAATATGGGACAGAGGTGATAACAAGTTAACATAGGAAATTTTGATGACTTTGAAAATTTTTTGGACAAACAAAATCAACACAGCTATGATAAGAAGGGATGTTGAAAAATGAGGGAAAAAATATCAAATGTAGCTGCTAAGAGTCTAATTACTAAGATAATTAGGGAACTTACAAAATATATACCATCTTCCATTCCACGATGCATAAGAGGTCAAAGGATACTACAAAAAGTTTTCAAAAGAAGAATTGTATGACATTAAAAGCCATATTAAATATTACTCAATATCCATAAAATATGAAGAATTAAAATAAAACTCAATCTGAAGTTTCACCTCCAACCTAGACAATGGGCAACAGTGAAAAAATGGGAAAAGTAAATGTTGGCAGGACTGTGGAAATACAATAACACTATTACACTATTCCTAAAACTGTGTATTGGGTCAAATATTCTAGAAACCAATTTGAAATTATGCCAAGAAAATGACAAAAATGTGTACAAATTCCACCTAGAAATCCACTCATAAGTAAATACCATGAGGACATTAAAGACAGAAAGATTCAATCTATACCAAAATAATTATACCAGATTTTTTTGTAGTAATAAAGAATTAGCAACTATTAAATATTCATCAACATTGGAAAGACTGAATGAATTTTATCCCATGAGTGTGTTACAGTATTATGTCACATGAAGAAAAAAATTAGAATTCTAAAAAATGATCAATAAAATAACATTATTTAGGGAAAACAACAATGACAAAAATGAATGCTACATAATTATAATAACTAAGTTTTAACCTGAAGAAGAGAAGAATACAACTCTATCTCCATTACTTGTAAAGCAATATGTGGTATTATTCATCAATCAAACAATAAAGAAATATTTGTTAAATCTCTGCTTTGTGCTAAATAGTATTTAAGGTTCTTATAAATGCAAAGATAAAGAATGGAATGATCCCTTCTCTCAAAAATCTTAAGCTCCCTTAGAGAAGAAAAGTATTCATCAATCCATACTTATATAAATTCATCCATTCATCCATCCATCCATTCACACATACATGATCCGTTCATATGCATAGATGTATGTGCCTATATGTGTACCCATATACACATGTGTATGCATACTTACATATATAATCACTTGTATATATGTGCATATCTGTGTCTATATATAATAAAAGGTAATGAAATATAATGGAGTTAGTAAGAGAGGGAACTATCGTTTAAGGAATCAGGAAAATTATCATGTAGAAAATGCTCCTTAAGTTACATCTTGAGAAAGTGAGAGGTTCTTTAAAATTGATGTTAAGAGAGTACATGCAATGGTATGGAGACAGGAGATTAAATACCATGGAATGAAAAGAAATAAAACCAATTTGGCTAGAAAGGAAATAGTGTATAATGAGCCTGGGAAAATAGTTTATGACAGATTTTAAAAATCAAACATAGTAATGTTGTATTTAATGAGAGGCAATGGGGAATGACAGGACTTTATTGAGTAGGGAAGTAACGTAGTCTGATCTACAATTAGGTAAAATCAGGAAGTATTTGCAATGATATGATTGCATGCATTGATTAATGATTAATTAGCTTTAATGAACTCTTTATTTTCCTTTTCAGTTATTAGTATAAAGGATGCATCTTTGGGTAGCAAAGAGGAAGGAATATTTTGGAAAATGAAGGCAGTGTATAATACCAAAAGAACATCTATAAATGGTATATAAAAGAAGTAAAATTTTGAAGATAAGAGCAACAATCCTGATGGGGAACAAAAGAAGGATCTGTCTAAGGAGACCAATGTGGAAGAACTGACAACTCAAAGAAAGAGGAAATTCCATACACAGAAAAGGAAGACAGCAGTGAAGGAATGAGAAGATATGGCACAGAGTTCTGGGTCACTTGACAAAAAAGATGGAAAACTAAATGTTGTCTCTGATCTTCATCCTTTCACGTCACTCTGAAATAACAATTATGCACAAGACACAAAGCAATTTTAACAGTCTTCCCCATTGTCAGGGCATCAAGATCCTTCATGAGGTAACAAATGGTAACACCTAATAGCTAACACTCAGTGTCCCCACTATTGCTGCCACCATTGGCATCCTGACAAGCTTGCTACAAAACTCAATCCTTCTCCTCCCTCCTTCCAATGTCAGAGAAAACCAGAAGGCAGAAGCTTGTTCAAACAAGGAAAATAATGTGGCATTGTCCTGTGCTGCAACAGAGCTCAGTCAAAGATCTCAGAAACACAGGGAACGGAGTAAAGATACTTGTGTAACACTCTACTAAGCCTGAGAGAAATTGCCCAGAATCCATCTGAGGTCAATTTTGTCCCTGCACAAATAACTTGAGGTAGAGACTGAAGCCTGTGAAACATGAATTGCCTGGTGTGTGAAGAGGCTGAGGCAACATTGAGGTCCAGTCCTTAGGGAAAATGGCATCAAACAGGAAGCAGTCAGAAGGTGAGTTATAGTGGAACGTTTGTTTTTCAGTTGTTTCTGTCATGTCCAACTCTTTGTGACTCCATTTGGAGTTTTCTTAGTAAAAATACTGGAGAGGTTGGCCATTTCCTTCTTCAGTATATTTTACAGAAGAAGAACAAAGGCAAACAAGGTTAAGTGACTTGCCTAGGGTCACACAGCTAATAAGTGTCTGAGGCCAGATTTTAACTCAGGAGGATGTCTTCCTGACTCTATGCCTGGAACTTTATCCATTGCTCATAGGAGAATATAAGAGGGGGAAAACGATTAAAATTACCAAAAATTTTAGAAGGAAGAATAGGAATTAGTTATGACATTCTAATAATGTCAGGAGTCCTGAATCTCAGAAAGTCTCTGGAAAGAAAAGCAAAGATACCTACAAAGGTCTGTTGCTTTTGATTGTTAGGTATATTAGAGGGAAAAAGGAGGGTTGGTTAGAGTGGATGTTGGTAACTGAAGATGGAAGCAAAACAGAGTTGTTCAAATCTGAAATAACTTCTGTCTTTTTCTACTGAAGCAAATGATCGTTAGCCTAGAAAGTACAGAGTAAAAGTTACTCATAGAAATTTGATACTCAAGATAAGTAGGGAGAAAAAAAGAGAACCTCACTTGATAAAAAGGTCATCACCAAACTCTGATAAATTATATCAGTACTAAAAAAGCTAGCAGATTTCACTACTGAGGAACTCTCAGGATTATTTGAAAGCTATTAAATATTGTAGGACTAGAGAAAGGAAAATTTTTTCTTGATTCTCAAAAACAAGAGTAATACCAGAAAGGTGGACATTGGGTTTGTCACCACAGTGATTATAATCAAAACTTAATCCATGTAGGAACCTTATTCTTCTCACCTGCATATGGAAAACTTCACTTCTCTCTGGGTTTGACTAGTTCATTCTAATCTTCTCTCACATTAAACATGTCTAAATTCCTAGACATAGAGCTCCTCTTGAAGGTAACATTCAAACTATCTCAAGGTCCTAGGATTAACCTTGTAGAGGGGAAACCCACTTCCTCTACCTCCTGTTCTAGCTATTGAATCCCTAATTCAATGTGTTTTCTATTTGCATAATGAGCCAATCACAAGGTAACACACAGTGCATGATATTTACACAATGATACATTGAGAGCTTAAATATCACCTTTTATCTAACATTAAGACAAAAGAAATTATGCCATTGTGGTTGGCATATTTATATTTAATATATTGAGTTAAAGAAAATAGATAGATAAAATATATTCCTATACACATATAAACCTGGATCAGAGTCATCCACCTATTCTATAAGAATTTGTGGTGAAGTGGGCGTGATCTTATAGAAACTTGAAAAGGAAGCACATGAGGAAAATTCAAAGACTTAGATTACTCACAATTCTGGACTTCAAACTGAGATGTTATTTATCCATTTAGACATATCTGTGTCACAATGAAATTTCTTCTTTGCTTACTGTTTAAGAATTAATCCTCATCACTTTTCACAAGCAAATTCCTATCTCTTCTCTTCTGGAAAGAAGAGTTCTCAAACAGAATTTTAATTTGACTGACATGCAGACATTGAAGATGACATGATTGAAGAATGTAGCAAATGTGGAGGAGCTATCCATGTTGATATTTATATTGGACATGGAGCCCTATATATTAACAAAAATCCAGCTCAGGCAATGTATATGTGAAGTGCTGCTCAAAGGCTGCAGCTATTATTTTGTTAAATGCATTTCTTGGAAGATGATTTGGTGATTAAATGATTACAGCAACACAAATACCTCTTTCAACTTACAAAGCTTCTCCAATTCTGTGAGACTAACACAACTACTTGTCACCATTTTATGATGAAAGAGAATTTAGTCCACTGTGTTCATAACTTTTTTTTCATTTAAAGAGAATTTTGTTTTGAGTATCACAAAAGTTAACAGTGTTCCACAGTAAGGCAAAATGCTAAAACTAATAGTTCCAGTTTATTTTCCATTTTAAAATGCTGTTACTAAACTAATTATGTATACAATCCCATATCCTAACATAATAACAATGACAATTTATTAATTAAACTCTGTCTGCTATGTTGTCTTACCTTCATCACCATTATTAATCTATGAGCCAGTTTTTTAATGCTATTTCTTGGAAGAAAATGAAGGTTTAGAAGTGAACCATCCAAAAGAAAATCCCCAATTGTTTGGCATGCTGAATTAGATAGCCATCTTAAAGAAACTTCTGACAGAAATATTGTTTAAAGAGAGGTTTTCCAAAATTCTGTTTGAATCCAGACATATGTAAAACAATGAAATCAGTCATTGTTTTAGGAACTCTAATTTTGAAAGTTAGGGCACTGGTCAGCTTAAATATTTTAAAATACAGAAGAAAAAAATTCTTCCTGTTTTTTCCCCTCTACTAACAGAGAAGTACTTGGCACATCAAAATTCAGTAATTTATTTAAGTTGTTCCTGTTTTCATCTCTTTTTTGACAGTCTGCAATGAGCTAGACTTTAACCAATTCATGTTTGGTTTGTTGCTAGAACATAGCATTCATAATCTCTTTAACTGGCCATCACACTTAAAAGGGTATTTAGAAAGTGTTAGCTCCTAATGTGAACAGCAGTTCTCTTTAAGTTAGAGATTTGAAAAGCTTATCAGATTGGTTAAATCTGGAATAATCAGAACAGCCCAAGATGGTAAATTGTCCAACCAGAATGGAGCTGATAGCAATACAAAGTTTAAGCCAGTTTACCTGGATGCCAAAGCAGCTACAAAAGCTCCTCTATTTTTGCTTTTCCAAACAGAGTTGACAATCACAATAATAAGGATTTAAACATTTACTATATCTATATCTACATCTACATATCTGATCTGTGTGTAAACTTACCTGTATGTGAAACTACAGTATATACTATATAATGTACGGATATATATATATATATATATATATATATATATATATATATATATATATATATATATATATATATATACACATTTGTGTGTATATGTGTGTGTATTAGATTGAACATTGTCTCAATAACATTAAGGGAGCCCTTGAGACCTTCTTTCAAAATAGGGAATTTGGGTCAGGGGGTGGAGTCAAGATGGCAGAGTAAAACCAAGGACTTACTTGAGCTCTCCCCTAAATCCCTCCAAACACCTGTAAAAATGACTCTAAACAAGCTCTAGAGCTACAGAACCCATGAAATGACAGAGTGAAACAAGTCTTCAGCCCAAGACAGCCTGGATGGTTGCTGGAAAGGGTCTATCACAACACACTGTGCCAGAAGTGGAGCGCGGCCCAGCCTAGGCCTTACCAGCACAGAGCAGGCCAGAGCAGACCAGGGGTGCCAGGCCTCAGGGCACTGAATCACTGAGCTGTGGCTGTTTCCAGAGTTCTCAACCCACAAATGCTGAAGACAACTCAGCAGGTCAGTGGGAAAACTCTGCTGGACCTGGGCGAGAGAAGGATGCGATCCAGCCCCATCCCCAGGGCAGCAGAGTTGGCTGCAGCTAGCAGCTGCTTCCAGAGCTCCAGGCCCAAAGATGGTGGGGGGACCAAGTGGTTGATCAGAGTGAGAGTGCAGCAATCTCTTTGCTGGTACTGAGGCAGGATTCTCTTGCTTTACCCTGCATGGATCTAGGTTGCAATCTTGGTTGGTGGTCCTAGAGTGAGAAGGAGTGCTAGTGTGGCAAAGCTTGTGGTGACTGTGGAGAGGGAGTCCTCTTAGCAGTTCCAAGACAAAAAAGAGTGCTTGAGGTTACTCCTAGACCTGAGTGCAGGCCAGTAGAGGAGTAAACATCTCTCCTTGGATCATACCACCTTGGAAGAAATGAAAATTTACAGGTGCCTACAAGTGCTTAGAAAACAGTTTTGCACAGCCTCTGAAGCTTGGGGCAGAGCACTCTCCACTCTGGAAGCAGAGTCATACCTTGACAAAGAGCTCAAAAGTCAAGGAATTGACTGAGAAAATGAGCAGACAGTGTAAACAAACTCAGACTACAGAATCTTAATTTGGTGACAAAGAAGATCAAAATATACAACCAGAAAAAGACAACAAAGTCGTAGATCCTACATCGAAAGCCCCCAAGAAAAATATGAATTGGCTGCAGGTGATGAAAGAGCTCAAAAATGATTTGGAAAATCAAGTAAGAGAAGTAGAGGAAACATTGGGAAAAAAAATGAGAGGGAGGCAAGAAAATCATGAAAAATGAGTCAATAGCTTGCTAAAGGAGATTAAAAAAATACAGAAGAAAATAACACCTTAAAAAATAGACTAACCTAAATGGCCAAGGAGATCCAAAAAGCCAAAAAGGTAAAGAATGCCTTAAAAAAGAATTGGCCAAATGGAAAAGGAAGTCCAAAAGATCACTGAAGAAAATAAGTCCTTAAAAATTAGAATGGAGCAAATGGAAGCTAATGATTTTATGCAAAATCAAGAAATTATAAAACAGAACCAAAAGAATGAAAAACTGAAGATATGAAATATCTCATTGGTAAAACCACTGACCTGGAGAATAGATCCAGGAGAGATAATTTTAAAATTATTGGACTACCTGAAAGACATGATTAAAAAAAAAAAGAGCCTAGACATCATCTTTCAAGAAATTACCAAGGAAAACTGCCCTGATATTCTAGAGCCAGGGGGTGAAATAGAAATTGAAAGAATCCACCCATCACCTCTGGGAAAAAGATCCCAAAAGGAAAATGCCTAGGAATATTGTAGTCAAATTCCAGATTTCCCAGGTCAAGGGAAAAATATTGCAAGTAGCCAGAAAGAAACAATTCAAGTATTGTGGAAACACAATCAGGATAACACAAGATCTAGCCGCTTCTACATTAAGGGATCAAAGGGCTTGGAATATGATATCCTGGAGGTCAAAGGAGCTAGAATTAAAACCAAGAATCACCTACCCAGCAAAACTGAGTATAATACATCAGGTGAAAAATGGATTTTCAATGAAATAAAGGACTTTCAAGCATTCTTGATGAAAAGGCCAGAGCTGAATAGAAAATTTGACTTTCAAATACAAGAATTAAGAGAAGCATGGAAAGGTAAACAGGAAAGACAAATTATAAGGGACTTATTAAAGTTGAACTGTTTGAATTCCTACATGAAAAGATGATATTTGTCACTCATGAGATTTTTCTCAGTATCAGGGTAGTTCAAGGGAATATACATACATACAGTTACACACACACACACACACACACACACACACAGAGGGCAGAGGGTGAATTGAATATGAAGTGATGATATCTAAAAATAAAATAAAGGGGTGAGAGAGGAATATATTTGGAGAAGGAGAAAAGGACAGTTAGAATGGGGTAAATTATCTCACATAAAAGAGACAAGAAAAAGCTGATATAATTGAAGGAAAGAGGGGGGAGGTGAAAGGGAATGATTGAACCTTGCTCTCATCACATTTGGCTTAAGGAGGTAACAACATACACACTTAATAGGGTATCTTACCCTACAGGAAAGTAGGAGGGAAGGGGATAAGAGGGGGGGATAATAGAAGGTGTGAAAGATTGGGGGAGGGGGTATTCAGAAGCAAAAACTTTTGAAAAGGGACAGGGTCAAAGGAGAAAATACAATAAATGGGGGGGAGTGGGATAGGGTCGAGGGTAATAAAGTTAGTCTTTCAGAATCTGACTATTATGGAAGTGTTTTGCGTAATGACACATGTATAACCTTTATTGAATTGCTTGCCTTCTCAAGGATTGTGGGTGGGGAGAGAAAAAGGGAGAGAATTTGGAACTCAAAGTTCTAAAAACAAATGTTAAAAAATGTTTTTACATGCAACTGGGAAATAAGATATACAGGCAATGGGGTGTAGAACTCTATCTTGCCCTTCAAGAAATTAAGGGGGAAGGGGATAAGGTGGGAATGGGGTGATACAAGGGAAGGCAGAGTGGGGAAAGGGGAAATCAAAATACATGCCATCTTGGGGTGTGGGGGAGGGGAGAGATGGGAAGAAAATTTGTAACTGCAAATCTTGTGGAAACGAATGTTTAAAGCTAAAAAATAAATTAATTTTAAAAAATCAGGACAAAATAGACAGTTTGAGGATAGGGTATTATTTTTTTGGAGGAGAAAGAGCTAAGTGGCACAGTGGATAGAGGGCTGGGCCCAGAGTCAGGAAGATCTGAGTTCAAATCCAGCCACAGATACTTACAAGCTGTGGGACCTTGGGCAAGTCACTTAACCCTGTTGCCTAGTTTCCTCATCTATAAATGAGATGTAGAAAAAATGGCAAACCACTCCAGTATCTTAGCCAAGAAAACTCTAAATGGGGTCAAGAAGAGTCAATTATGGCTGAAATGACTTAGCAAAAAATGAGTTAAATTCTGGAAATGCTGAATTGACTTAAGCTGTCTTGACTCTCATCTCATCTTTTACTTTGGTTTGGGAGTTCTCTATGCTCCAAGTTTGCCCTGTGAAATGAATAATTCTTTATAAATCATATCTCACTCTTCAAATGTTTGTGTGCTTCCTCACTTTTAAAAATTTCATCCACTTTATTCATAAAACTTGTATTTGCAAATTGGTTTGCTACCAAAGATACCTCATAGCTCTAAAGTCTTCAGTTCTGTAGCCCATCTATTTGATGCCTTTAAAACTGTTTTTTACACCCCTGTGTCTTTACTTTTTGTATAAAAATAACTTTCCCTGCTATTTTACAATATTAAAATGTTCCCACAAAAATGAGACCTCTATAGAATTGTGAAAGAAATTTGGTTCTTTATATTTTACAGTACTTATCTTTTTTCTTTTCCTCCAAAACTGTCTGAATCTCAGTGAAAGTTGTATTTCTTTAGGAACATACATAAGTAGTATGTATTGAGTTGAATTTTTCTTCTCCATTAGGTATGAAAATGTTTATTTATAATATTGGCAATTTCATAAATTATTTGACAATTAATACAAACTTCTTCCTTTACACAAAATACCCTTTTCTGACTTTTTCATAACCAAACTTCTTTTATCTTAAGAGACAGTATTCCCTCTGTGTAAGGAAAAATAGGCCAGTGCACTTGGAAGTTACTCTTCCTGCTTTGGAATATGTATGAAAAAGGAGCAATTTCCTCATTTTGGGGGGAGGTAGCAGATTGAATAGTACTTCTATCTCTTTTTCAAATTTTCTTCTTAAATAGTGCAAAAGAATCAAAACTCCAATTTACCATTCAGAGAACTTTATTTCCAATCCTAGCAAAATTATTAATCATGTTATTAAACACATTTTAGCAATTTCAGTTGTGTCTCATTCTTCATGACTTCATTTGGTGTTTTCTTGGCAGAGATGCTGGAGTAGTTTGCCATTTTCTTCTCCATCTAATTTTACAGATAAGAAAATTGAGTTGAACAGGGTTAAGTGACTTTCCCAGGGTCACACAACTAGTAAGTGTCTGAGGCAAGATTTGAACTCAGGAAGATCAGTCTTTCTGACACCAGGCCCGGCACCATGCCACAGTAAATATCTCAGAAATAAGAGGTGGTGAAAGAGCAGCAATGAGGTTTCAAAAAAGACTACCTAACCTTAATTCCCTTTTTTACAGGGATAATATACAGGTATATCTGCAAATAGTGTTCATATAATTTATCTTGATTTTAACAGAATATTTGACGAAGTCATACTATTCTTTTTAATTTTTTTTTTTATTTTTAGTTTAAGCACTCAGTTCCACAAGTTTTGAGTTCCGTATTTTCTCTCCCTCCCTCTCCTCCCCCCTACCCCTCACCCAAGATGGCATGTAATCCAATGTAGGTTCTACATGTACCTTCACATTGAACTTATTTACATAAAGTCAAGTTGTAAAGAAAAATTAAAGCCAACAGAATGACTCACGAGAAAGAAGAAACAAAACCAAAAAAAGGAAAAAAAAAAGATATATAATAGTTTGCCTCAATCTGCATTCAGACTCCACAATTCTTTCTCTGGATGTGCATATCTTTTTCCATCATGAGTTTTTAGGAGCTGTCTCTGAACCTTGCATTGATGAGGAGAGCCAAGTCTATCAAAGTTAGTCCTTACAGATATCGTGTGTCTGTAATCATCTATAATATTCTCCTGGTTCTGCTCCCCTCACTCATCATCAGTTCATATAAGTCTTTCCAGGTTATAATGAAGTCAATCTGCTAAAGAAATGCTATTCTTTTGGACAAGGTGGAGACATATAAATAAGAAGATAGCACAATTACATGGCTTTAGAACTTGGGTAAATATTGAATTCAATGGGTGACAATGCTACCTTGAAAAGCAGTACTTCATATATTGTTGTTTAGCATTTTTATTAATGATTTGCATTAATATGTAGATGGTGTTTTTATTAAATTTAAAGATGGTACCAAGCTGGAAGAGATGTCTAGTTTATTGGATAGTAGAATAAGGGCCAAAAAATTTATCTTGACAAGCTAGAATATTAGGCCAACTCTCATAAGATGAGATTTCATATGGACTAATACAAAGCATTACATTTGATTTAAAATTAGTGTCATAGGTACAATTTGGGGACTGTCTCATTAGACAATAATTTATCTGGAAAAATCAGTGGTTTTAAGGGAACAAAAGACTAATTGAAGTCCCCAGTGCCATGTGACAGGTAAGCAGGCTAATGTGATCTTGGGGTATAATGAGAGAGGCAAATGTATTGAAGACTGGGGAAGTGAAGGTTCTGCTGTACTTTGCCCTGGTCAGACCACATTCCAAGAATTATGTTCAGTCATGGACATGACGTTTTAGGAAAGCCGTTCTGGATAATATCCAAATGGGATGATTATGGCTTCAGGTTCTTTTTATATAATGGCTGATTAAAGAACTATAGAGAGAGGAAGGAAGGAAGGAAGGAAGGAAGGAAGGAAAGAAAAAATGTATTAAGGACCTACTATGTGCCAGACACTGTGCCAAGTGCTTTGCAAATATTATCTCATTTGATTCTCACATCATCTCTGAGGTGGGTGCTATTTTTATCCCCAACTATTTTTATTCCCAACTGAGGCAAAGAGAGTGTCAGTGATTTGCCCAGCCAGGGTTTCACAGGTGGTATCTGTCTGAAGACAAATCTGAACTTAGGTGTTGTTGACACCACACTCATTGCTCCATATTGTTGAAACCACACAGAAGCAGCAGAAGCAAACAAAGTGGACTGAGCTCAGAGTCATTTTCTGCCGACTATAAAGGAAGACACTGGGAGGAGTTTGGTACTCTGCTCTCCGTTCCTCTAATCAAATGGGAGAAGAGGCTGAGGGAAGTGGTTTCGATTAAGGCTTGAGTTAGCCTTGTGCTTTATCCACTGTGCTACCCAGCTGCTTGAAGAAGAGATGACAAAAGTGGTACATGATAGCTGTCTTCAAATATTTGAAGGGTTATCACATGGACAATGGATTTTACTTTTTGTGCTTGGCTTCAAATGGCAGAAAGAGGAGCAATGGGGAGTTCATCTGAAACTAATCTTTTGAAGGCATCATCATGGCTTAGTCTGCAATTATAAGGAGTTTGTCTCAGTTCCCATATTTGACTAGTTTATAACATATACCTTACTTTCATTAATGCATTCTATACTCAAGTAAAGATGAATTTCTTACCATTCCTTGAACTTGTCAATCAATCCATCAACTAGTGTCTTCCATATGCCAATCACTCCTAGGTATTAGGGATACAAAAACAAACAAAAAACCCATCTATTCCCTTAAGAGTTTATAATCTGTAGGAAGGGGAATGGGAGAAAATATACATGTGTAAAAAATGGGGAAAATAGCTTGTAGCCACAACATGTAAACAAACAAACCAAAGACAATTGACATAGCAATTCACTTTGCAGATGCTGTTCTGCCTGATTTTGACTTCAGGGAAAGAGATACCCCTCCCAGGGTCAGCTTATCATTTCTAATCTCACCACTATGCTGCTAACTGTAGCCTTGATCCACAGTATCTCCCTCAACCCTCTCTCTCTCCTCTGATTAGAGGGTTGGAGGGTGGAGTACCAAATTTGCCCCAATGCTTTCTTTTATGGAGTGCAGAAACTTATTTTGAGCTCACCACACTTTACATCTGATTCTCTGCCTGGTTTCAACTCCAAGGAACAAGATGCCTGCTCTGGGTACCCAATAGTGTTTTCCCTTTTTTACCCTCTTTTTGTGTGTATCTCACCCTTCATATTATATGTTCCGTGAGGGCAGGGATTATCTTTCTATTCATTGTATACCCAGTGCTTTGCATTATGCCTGGCATATAGTAAGTGATTAACAAATGCTTTACTGCATTGTTAGAAGGGTGTAGCGGATAGATGGGTATTTAGGTGATGCAATGGACAGAATATTGAGCTTGGAATCAGGAAGACATCTTTCTAAGTTCAAATCTGTCCTCAGACACTCACTAGTTATTTGTCCTTTGTCAAGTCACTTAACCCTATTTGCTTCAGCTTTTTATCTGTAAAATGAGGTGGAGAAGTAAGTGGGAAAACACACCAGTAACTTTGTCCAAAAACCCCCAAACAAACAGAAAAACAAATGAGACCATGAAGAGTTAGACATGACTGAAATAAATAAACAAAACTCCAGGTGGATAGAGGACTGATCTCGGAGTCATAAGACCCAGATTCCGATAGTGCCTTTGACATATAGGCAAACTTTTGAATGTCACTTCTTGGTGTGTTAGGAAACTCTAAGTTTCCTTTTCAACATCTCTCTACACTGGAGGTTCCTGTCTTAGGGTCTTCAAACTTACTTTTGTAATGTTATGTATTATATTCATTATATTTCTATATCTCTATCTATCTATACTTAGGAGTCCATAGACTTCAAACTGTCAAATGTTTGTGATTTATAAAAAATAGAAACCCCTGAACTAAAATAAATAGCAGATTCAAGATGAAAAATAAATTATAATGAAGGGCTAGGCATTAGCTAGACCATTGGAGCAAGTTAGTTTTGATACAAATGAGAAGGAAGGGTATTACATGATTTAGGGGGAGTCTATGCAAAGATTCATAAAAAGGGAACAGCAATCTATGCAAAGTACCTCTTTCTTTCTCATTGTTTTTGCTAAGACCTGCATTGCACTCTCCACCATTTTAGGTCTGAAATTCTTCCAATTCTCTAAGGCCAGATGCAAGTTCCACCTCCTACTTTAAGCCTTTTCTGATATGCCCTGAAAAAAATAATGGTTCAAAAGAAAGAGTAATGGTTCCCTCCTTTGAACTCTAGTAGCTTGTCTTAATTTTTCAATACACTCATAACATACTCATTTTATATTTTTATCATTGTTATCTTATCTATCTTATTAGAAGTCATATCTCATTTATAATTTATAGCTTTTTTAAAGCCCAATATCATTCTGTGAACACATCAGTTACTCAATATATGTTTGTGATGGTGAAGTAAATCACTTAAATTCATTATTCCTTCCATCTTGAAATTCTCTTTTCCTGGCAATATTATCATTTTTCTAAAGCTTCTTTGAATCCTTTTCTCTGATCATATCCCATTCTATTTCTATCCCCTTTAATATAGATATTCCCCAAAGTATAGTTTCATCCTTCCATTCTTACTTTTCAATGACCTTTGCTTCATAATTTCATCCACTACCATGATAACAATGATTTTATCCACTATTATAAATAGCAAATCTATGTGGGTGACTCATTTCTGCATCTTTTCTCTACCTCTCCCCTTGGGTCTAGTGTTATATTTTTGGTACCACAAGATATCTAAAATCAATCCCCTCCTCCTCCTCATCATCATCTCTGACATTTCCCTCAGGAAACAGCTTCTTTTATCTTCCCTATTTCTATCGCAGATACCACTGTTCTCTCAATTACTGGGGAATTAAATAATCATTCTCTTTGAATCATCCCTCCGAACTAATACATTGATAAATTCTACTGATTTGACCTTTACGTCAGGTGCTCTCCAAAGATTTTTATGTATCATAAGGGTTTTATGTGAAAATATTTATCAGGTATCACTTAATTTTATAAAATGATATTTCAGTCACTTCTCATAATTTTATGTTACCTTCTCTTCCCAGTATAGTTCTTCTCCCCTTCCCATCTCAGGAAACCATCCTCTACAATAAAGAAAAGAAAGGGAAAGAATTCAGAGAAGTAGCCAACATTAAAATTCTGACATTTTAAAAAGCATTTCATATATGTACTTCTCCATCTCTTTTAAAAAGTATGCATATGAGAGGTGAGGAAGGGGAGTTACATTTTATAATTCTTCTTTGGGAACAAACAGCCATTATAACTTTTAACCATTCAAGTTGTGTTTTTTCTTTTCTTTTACATTGCTTTGTACATTTCCTTTTATATGACATTACATCTTGTATATGGTTGTCCTGGTTCTTCATTAAATATCTTTTTAAACACATTAACTGTGCAAATTTTGCAATCAATTAAGGCTTCCAATACTGAACTCACTCACTTAAGAAATAGCTCAATCCTATCTCCCTCTTTGTCAGTAGAGTAATGCTCATAAAAAGCAAAAGTAAACACCTCCAGCTTTTTCAATTTTATTGCTATAATTTGTTTTATTATAATTTTTATTTCCAATTATATCTTTCCTCCATTTTCTACTCAATTAATAATCTATTATAAAAATAACAATAGATAGAAGTCATTCACCATGACTAGCAATCACAATAACCAAGAGTGATGGTGTATACAATGTTCCATCCTTACCTTCACTAAGAAAAGAAATTCATTTTCTTATTTTCTCACTAGCTTCACTCTCCTCTCTCCCTACCCCATGGTCCTTAGTAATGTCTTTGGGGGACCGAAATAGAAAATGAAATAAAATCATCCTGAAAATAATATTGAAACTCAGGCAAAAATAGCATTTACCCTTTCAAAAGTATCCTCCAATCAATTTAAATACCATGTATGAGAAAGGATTCGATTATAATGAATATTGTTATTAATAAGTCATTAAAACATTGATCTGTGTTATATGAACTAGAGATTTCATATTCCCCCAAATTTCAGCTTTTGTAAAGTAGAGGAGATTTACTATTCTTTTTCCATTAGGTATTTTTTATATTTTCATGTTTCACACTGTCATTAATGATTAGAAATTGAAGTGGCTATTTATTCAGTATCATACCAATCAAACTACCAAAAACTATTTTATTGAAGTAGGAAAAATAATAACAAAAAGTCATCTGGAAGAAAAAGAAGGTCAAGAATATCAAGGAAACAATGAAATAAATGTGAACAAAAGTGGCCATTTGTACCAGATTTTAAACTGTATTATAAAATAGCAATTATTTTTTTTTGGTTTAGAAAACATATCTTTATGGTATTAAGAATATTTAATTAAAAATTTGTTGGTTTGCCATTAAATTTTCATTTTTTGTTAGTACATTGTATAAAATATATTTTCAAGCTAGGTTTACTGATTCCATTTGTTGTGAGGGATGCTTGAATCCTAAATCCTTTAGCATTTTTTAAAGAGAGAGTCATAAATGAGATTCAAAACTTGTATGTATGCATTTCAAACTGATTTCAACCTCTTCCCCCATCATAATTTAGCTACTGCTGAAAAACACGTACATGAAAAATGCTTGAGTTACTATCAGATTTTTTTTTCTTAGAAATATGGCATTTATTATTAGGATGTGTATTTGGCCCTGATGCTGCTTTATTTTTTTTTCTTTTTTTCTTTTCTTTTTTTTTAAATTTAAATTTATTTATTTAACATATTTGGTTTTCAGCATTGATTTTCACAACAGTTTGAATTACAAATTTTCTCCCCATTTCTACCCTCCCCCCCACTCCAAGATGGCATATATTCTGGTTGCCCTGTTCCCCAGTCAACCCTCCCCTCTATCACCCCCCTCCGCTCTCATCCACTTTTCCCTTCCTTTCTTGTAGGGCAAGATAAATTTCTACGCCCCATTGCCTATGTATCTTATTTTTTTAGTTGCATGCAATAACTTTTTTTTTGAACATCTGATTTTAAAACTTTGAGTTCCAAATTCTCTCCCCTCATCCCTTCCCACCCACCCTCCCTAAGAAGTCGAGCAATTCAACCTAGGCCACACGTGTATCATTATGTATAACCCTTCCACAATACTCATGTTGTGAAAGGCTAACTACATTTTGCTCCTTTTCAACCCATCCCGCTTTATTGAATTTTCTCCCTTGACCCTGTCCCCTTTCCAAAGTGTTTGTTTTGATTACCTCTACCCCCATCTGCCCTCCCCTCCATCATGCCCCCCCTTTTATTTTATTTTTTTTATCTTCCTCCCTCTTCTTTCCTGTGGGGTGAGATACCCAACTGAGTATGTATGGTATTCCCCCTCAGGCCAAATTTGATGAGAGCAAGGTTTATTCATTCCCCCCTCACCTGCCCTCTCCCCTCCTCCCACAGAACTGCTTCCTCTTGCCACCTTTATGCGAGATAATCCACCCCATTCTATCTTTCCCTATCTCCCTCTCTCAGTATGTTGCTCTCTCATCCCTTAATTTCATTTTATTTCTTTTAGATATCTTCCCTTCATCTTCAACTCACCCTGTGTCTGCTCTCTCTCTTTTACATATACATATATATATATATATATATATATATATATAAATACACACATATATATACACATACATACACATACATACATATACACATAGATATATACATACATACACATTCACTTATATATATACATAAATATATACATATATATATATGCATATTCCCTTCAACTACCCTAATACTGAAGTCTCATGAATCATACACATCATCTTTCCATGCAGGAATGTAAACAAAACAGTTCAACTTTTGTAAGTCCCTTGCAATTTCCGTTTCTTGATTACCTTTTCATGCTTCTCTTGATTCTTGTGTTTGAAAGTCAAAGTTTCTATTCAGTTCTGGTCTTTTCACTGAGAAAGCTTGAAAGTCCTTTATTTTATTGAAAATCCATATTTTGCCTTGGAACATGATACTCAGTTTTGCTGGGTAGGTGATTCGAGGTTTTAATCCTAGCTCCATTGACCTTTGGAATATCGCAATCCAAGCCCTTCAATCTCTTAACGTAGAAGCTGCCAGATCTTGGATTATTCTGATTGGGTTTCCACAATACTCAAATTGTTTCTTTCTGGCTTCTTGCAGTATTTTCTCCTTGATCTGGGAGCTCTGGAATTTGGCAACAATATTCCTAGAAGATTTCTTTTTGGGATCTATTTGAGGAGGCGATCAATGCATTCTTTCAATTTCTATTTTGCCCTGTGGCTCTAGAATATCAGGGAAGTTCTCCTTGATAATTTCTTGAAAGATGATATCTAGGCTCTTTTTTTGATCATGGCTTTCAGGTAGTCCAATAATTTTTAAATTATCTCTCCTGGATCTATTTTCCAGGTCAGTGGTTTTTCCAAGGAGATATTTCACATTGTCTTCCATTTTTTCATTCCTTTGGTTCTGTTTTATAATATCCTGATTTCTCATAAAGTCACTAGCTTCCACTTGCTCCAATCTAACTTTTAAAGTAGTATTTTCTTCAGTGTTCTTTTGGACCTCCTTTTCCATTTGGCTAATTCTGCCTTTCAAGGCATTCTTCTCCTCATTGGCTTTTTGGAGCTCTTTTGCCATTTGAGTTAGTCTGTTTTTTAAGGTGTTGTTTTCTTCAGTGTATTTTTCAGTATTTTTTTGGGTCTCCTTTAGCAAGTCATTGGCTTGTTTTTCATGGTTTTCTCGCATCATTCTCATTTCTCTTCCCAATTTTTCCTCTACTTCTCTAACTTGCTTTTCCAAATCCTTTTTGAGTTCTTCTATGGCCTGGGGCCAGTTCATGTTTTTCTTGGAGGCTTTTGTTGTAGGCTCTATGACTTTGTTGTCTTCTTTAGGCTGTATGTTTTGGTCTTCTTTTGTCACCAAAGAAAGAATCCAAAATCTGAGACTGAATCTGGGTGCATTTTCGCTGCCTGGCCATATTCCCAACCAACTAACTTGACCCTTGAGTTTTTCAGTGGGGTATGACTGCTTGTAGACTAACGAGTTCTATGTTCCATGTTTGGGGGGGCGGTGCCAGCTCTGTCAGACCCACACTCCTCCTTCCCCAAGAACCCCCAACCCGGACTGGGCTTAGATCTTTGGCAGGCTGTGCACCCCTGCTCTGATCCGCTACTTAATTCCTCCCACCAGGTGGGCCTGGAGCCAGAAGTAACAACAGCTGTAGCTGCCCCACCTCCGCTGCCCCCGGGGCTGGAAGCCAAATCTGGAACTCCTTCCACTCCCGCAGCTTTTCCTACTAACCTTCTCTGCAGTCTTTGGTGTTTGTGGGTCGAGGGGTCTGGTTACTGCCACAGCTCGCTGATTCAGGGCGCTAGGATCCCCTCCTCCCAGCTGCTGGTCTGGATGGTCCACGCCGCTCAGGCTGGGCTCTGCTCCACTCCGTTCCCAGCTCCCAGCTCCGTGTGGAATAGACCTCACCCAGAGACCATTCAGGCTGTCCTGGGCTGGAGCCCTGCTTCCCTCTGCTGTTCTGTGGCTTCTGCCATTCTAGAATTGTTTCAGAGCCATTTTTTTATAGGTTTTTGGAGGGACTCGGTAATGGAACTCACTCTAGTCCCTGCTTACCAGGCGCCATCTTGGCTCGAGTTCATAAAATAGCAATTATTGAAATGATCTAGTTTTGGCTCAGAAGTAGAGTGGAGGATCAGTAGAATAGATTACATGCACAATACATAATAGTAAATGACCATAGTAATCTAGAATGGGACAAACTTAAATATCCAGATTTTTGGGAAAAACGCATTATTTACAAAAATCCTGGGAAAACTGGAAAACAGTGGGGCAGAAACTGGGTACAGATCAACATCTCACAGTGAGTATCAAGATAAGGTCAAAATGGATACATGAGTTACACATAAAGTGTGATACCACAAGCAAATTTTGAAATCATGGAATAATTTACCTGTCACATCTATGGATAAGGGAAGAATTGAGTGCCAAAACAAGAGACAGAGAACATTACAAAATGTAAAATGAATAATTTTGATTATGTAAAATTAAAAAAGTTTTTATAAAACAAAATGAATGCGACAAAATTAGAAGGAAAACAAAAACCTGGGAAAAACTTTTGTACCAATTATCTATGATAAATTTCTCAAATACTTAGAGAACTAAGTCAAAATTATAAGAATACAAGTCATTCCCCAACTCATAAATAGTCAAAGGATATAAACAGGAAGTTTTAAAGTGAAGAAATTAAAGTTATTTATAGTCATACAAAAAATGCTCTAAACCTTTATTGATTAGAGAAATGCAAACTAAAACAACTCTGAAGGACCATCTCACTGCTTTCAGATTGCTTAATAAGACAAAAATGGAAAATGATAATTGATGGAGGGGATGTGGGAAAAATAGGACACTAATGCACTGTTGGTGGAGTTGTGAACTGATCCAACCAATCTGGAGAGCAATTTGGAACTATGCCCAAAGGGCAATCAAACTTTGAATGCCTTTTGATCCAGCAATGCAACTGCTAGGTATATAACTCAAAGAGATGTAAAAGAAAATAAAAAGGACAAGCACCTATATGTACAAAAATATTTATAGCAGTTCCTTTTTGTGGTAGCTAAGAATTGAAAATCAAAGGGATGCTCATGAATAGGGGAATGGTATAGAAAGTTGTGGTATATAATTGTGATGGAATATTATTGTACTATAAAAATGACAAGCAAGATGATTTCAGAAAAAAAAAAAACCTAAAAGAAACTCACATGAACTGATGCAAAGTGAAGTGAACAGAACCAAGAGAATATTATACACAGCAACAGCAGTATTGAACAATTAAAAACTGTGAATGACAGCTGTTCCCAGCAATACAATGATTTAAGGCAATCACAAAGGACTCACGATGAAAAAAAAGAAGTGGTAGCAGAAAACTCCTCATGTGGAACCTTTTTCATCATATGCCTTTCTCGGATTGTCTAACTAGGAAAGTTAATTACAGATAATAACATTTCTACTTGCCAATTGCAAGTAGCTATGGGGAGGCCTTTGATCTCTCTGCATCTTCAGATACAGCTTTTTTCAGCTAGTAGGTCAAAGTTTTCAGCAATCCTTTCCCCATTTGGCAGAGCCTTTGGAAATTTGGTAGGAGCTGTGTAAGACTCCAGGTCAACAGATGACTACAAAATAGCACTAATTAGGAGAGAAATAAGTATTGTAAATATTTCAATTGTGAATTGGCTAGTGTCTAGAAAAGGATCTAGCAGTTAAAATTACAGGAAGGAAACATCTATACTAGGATATATTTAAGTGTTGTTAATGAAAATGAATTTAAATAAATTTTAACCAAAACTATTGAGTTTTTGGTAGGACCATTATAGGTTAGAAATTGGAAATACTGTAGACTATAGAACATTTTTAATATGTATAGGAAGGTATAAGCACAACATACTAAGAAAGAGTAAATACATAGAATATATAGAAAATATACATAGAAAAAGGTAATATACTCATGAAATGTAATTTCATATAGGTACTCTCTATGTCTATGTGTGTTACATAAGGAAATATTAGTTTCTAGTAATAAAGAGGCCATAGTCCCCCTAAATTCTGTCCTGGTCTGACCACATCTGGAATAGTTTTTTTTTTTTGAATTCTCAATGGCATATTTTGGAAGGATTGTTTGGTTTGGAGATTGTACATAATACATAAACCAGAATGGTAAAAGATCTTGTACATTGGTTGAAAGAAATTGGGATGCTTAGTCTGAAGAAAATAAACCTCAGGAAAAACATGAGAGCTATCTTGAAATATTTGAAGGACTGTCTTATAGAAAAAAAAAATATTAGACATTTTGTTTGGCCAGAGTGAGCAAGCCAGAGTTGAGATTTCAGAGGCAGATTTCAACTTCATGAGAGAAAAAACCTTCTTAAGAATTAGTGTTGTCCATAAGTGAAATGGCCATTTCTCCATATTTAGTAGTTCACTCTCATTGAAACAGAGGCTGGATGACCAATTTATTGGGTATGTTATGGAGGCATTCTTTTTTCCAGGATGAGCAGGACTAGAAGACTATTGTTTCTTCCAACTTTCAAATTGTATCATATTTATGATATGTGGTAATCTACTTTTACTGGGATTTGAACTCTGAGCTATTTATTGAACAGTAGTAATGACTTGCACTGATCTAGCTACACTCTGTTGGCTGGTAATAAGGATTATCTTTTGCAAAATAGATATAGATGGCTGGGGGTTAAAAGTTCTGTTTGTAATCAGGACCATACTAGCTGTCCTGCGTGGAGATTGTACTCTTGACATTATCCTCCATGATAGAAGACACCCTAAAATACTCACAAATATATGTAAAGCAGACACTCTAATGACTTTACTGTAAAGAAGAGGGTAAACAAGAGAACTGGTAACTATCCACACAACACAACATAGGGTTCCACAATAATTATATTCTCTGTTTTTAGAGAACCATAAGGCCCAAGGATTTGTTTCTTTGTTGTTATGTAAACTGAGACTATTTCTTCAGGAATCTAAACATGAAAATTTGAACACTTTGTCCAACCTGATTCTCATTACTCCTTCCCCAAACTTCCCCTTAATTTCTTTAGGCTAGAGTATATGGGAAAAGGGCTTATATTGATCTTACAGCTTCATTATTGTCACTAATTCCTTTCGTAGTTAGAGAACAGTGCAGTGGATAAAAGTTTAAATGTGTGTGTGTGTGTGTGTGTTTCTGTGTCAGGAGCGTGTGCATGTGTTTGTGTGTGTGTGTACCTGAAGCCCACATTGTCTGATTAATGGTGGAATCCAATAATGGAACTTGGTGCTTGAGTAGGAGGCATAGGTGGGAGGGGTGGAGAGAGTGGGAGGTGACCTGAGACTACTCAGGGAAGTTCATATTATGCTTATTTTTTTAAAAGTAAATCAGAGGTCCACAGGTCCCTTTTCAACATTGCTTAGACTTCTTTATCACTGTGCTTCAATCATGTTCCAGGCTGCAAACGATTAATGGTTGTTGTTACACATTCTATTGCTATAGTTCCATAACCTTTTCTGTTTTCAATGAGTAAGTGAGTAGCAATTATTTATTTTTTTAACCTTAAGTTTGTCAGGAAGTAAGCATGAAGTATAGACATGCTGTTTTGAGAAGATAGTATCCTGAAAAAAGGGGAGCTAATGCATGTCATATGTTGTCATTTAGGCATGACGAATATAACCTTTCTCTTTTACATATTCTCTATTTATTTTTGTTTAAATCCATTAGATCTACCATTAAAGGTAGTCAATGAACTTTCATGTACCACAGATACTCATCAACCACTTATTTAGCTAAACCATTTTGTGGGTTTCTAGAGTTATACTCTCAGGGTGCTATTCATCGCCTAGGGAAAATAAAATCTTAAAAAAACCTTCATAACATTAAAAAAAACACAAAGACCTCTAAAGAAGAACTGAATGTGATAAAATACAAAAGAGATATGCATAGTAAATAGTATGAATTTTCTGAAAAGGAAATTTTATGTCTATCTGGGATGACTGAAGGCTTCATGGGGGAGGTGGGTATTTATAGATGAATAGAATGTTACTCTTTGTTTTATTTGACTATGCATGTTTGTTATAAGGTTTTATTTCCCCCCATTCCAACTGGAAAGAGGGGAAATAAAATTAACTGAGAAAATAAGTGAACCTTCAGTTAATTGAAAAATAAATAATTAAGAAAGAAAAGAAATGGAAAAGGTCATTCCAGGCCTAAGAGTAACTTTCTACCTTCTTTGTAATCACAAAACTGCCATTTATGAACTTTGTCTTTACGACGATCTAACATAGCATTCCTAAAAGTGACTGAAAAATTTTCTCTGTTTTCTGTGTTTTTAAGTGTCTGACCTTTTCAGGAAGCAAATGATCTTGGAATGTCATGTGAAAGAATGAATTCACAGAAGTTGTGTATATACAATCTCCACCTTCTAGCCAAGATAAATATTTAATTCCAATATTGCTAACTAGTTAATAGTCATAGATAAGAAAGCAATTAAATAAAAATTAGTGGAAGGAAAATAATGAGAATGTAAAGAAAACTGAGGTAGCAATAAATTTCACATATAGATAGCAGTATGAGCATGTTTAAGAACATTTTTGTGAATCAAATAATAAGGATCAGAATCCCAAGATTGTCAAGATCACTGGAAGCTTGCCAGCATTTTGTTTCAGTTATTTTCCATTAATCATTTGATTATTACCACCTCCCAGCACTCACAAACCATTGTCAGAGATCGATTTTTTGAGATATTTCAACGTAGACCAGCCATCTTTCAATACTTCAAGGACCTATGATATCAGGATTGGTTCTTCCTTTACTGACACAGAGCACTTTAGTATACTGGCCTTTGGGTATTTCTGGCACCAAACAATTCATCATTTTGTGGCCTAGCTGACTTAAGCTGAGTTTCTGTTAATTTAGGCCTTTCCTCAGATGACAGACAAAAAGGCTGCTCCAGTGCCCATACGCAATGCCTTTCTAGATTGATTGGCCTTTTCCAGAGCTTTTTGTCCAATCCTTAAACTTCAAAGAAACCAGAATTATCCCTATGCCACAATGAAACATTTAAGTAGGATATGGCAAAGGAGAACAGAACTTGAAAGGCATAGATGGTCCATCAAATGTCTAAACGTGTTCTCTGATCTTTTAAAATGTGTGTGTGTGTGTGTGTGTACACGCATGCATATATGCATACACACACACGTATATATATATATATATATATATTTAATTTCATTTTTTCAGTTAATACAAATCTACCTTCTCTCCTTCTAACTTCCTCTCCCCATTGGAAAAATATAAAAAACCCAAATATTTTTTAAAAAAATGGGAATAATCGAGAAAAATAGATTCTTACACTGACCAAGTCTAAAAAAAGTCTCTGTTTTGTGATTTCACCACCTTCCTGTAACATGACTGATAGCATATTTCCTCATGATTTCTCTACAATTGTGGCTGAAAATTTTGTTAATTAGAGATGTTTACTTTTTTAAAGTTATTCATCTTTATGATACTGTTGTCACTGTACAAATTGCTCTGGTTGGGCTATTGCATTCTGCATCAATTCATTATAATCTTGTATGGCTTCTGTGAAGCTATCCTGTTTGTCATGTCTTATGGCATAAAAGTATTCTATCCATAAGGAATATGTCATATACCATAAAATTCGCCTACTCCTAAATTGACAGATACAACCCTTAGTTTTGGTTCTTTGCTACTACAAAAAGAACTGTTCTAAATTTTTGGTACATATGGATCTTTTTTTTTCTCCCTTTCTTTGATATTTTTGGAATCTACACCCAGTAATAGTATAGCAGTATATGCACAGTTTAGTAACTCTATGGGCATAGAACCAAATGGCTTTCCAAAACAGCTGGTCTAGTTCCTAGCTCCATCAATAATTCATTATAATTCATATACTTATTTTCCCACAGTCTCTCTTGCATTTATCAATTTTCTTTTTTGTCAATTTTGTAAATCTTATGGGTATGAGGTGGAACCTGAGAATTGCTTTAATTTTCATTTTTCTAATTATTAATGATTAAAATTTTTATGACCAATAGCTTTGATTTCTTCCTTTGAAAACTATCTATTCATATCCTTTGAATATTTTTCAATTGAAGAACAGTTCTTATTCTTGTAAAATTAAATCGATTCTTCATGTATCTTAGAAATATTTTTATCAGAAAAATTTAGTCCATAGAATTTTCCTTTCATTTATCTGCTTTGCTTCTAATTTTAGCAATATTTGTTTCATTTGTGCAATTAAAACATATATAACCAAAAGTATATATTTTATCTTCAGTGATCTCTGCTTTTTGTTTGGTCATGAAATTTTCCCCTACCCATAGATTTGATAACTAACTTCTTCTTTGATTCTGTAATTTGTTTCTGATATAACCTTTTTATGTCTGTAAGTTATGTGGCTATTTAGTACTTCTCTTGGTGTATGGTGGGAGATATTCATCTATACCTATTTCCTGGCAGATTGCTTTCTAATTTTTTCCAAAAAATTTTGTCAAATAGTGAATTCCTAATTTCAAAGGTTGAATCTTTGATTTATCAAAGACTAGTTGACTATTCATAGTTTTGTATATTACGTACCTAATCTGTTCTACTGTTTGACCTCTGTTTCTTAATGAATGTCAAATAATTTTGATGGTTATTGCTTCATAGTGTGGTTTGAAGCAGATACTAATAAGTTCTCTTCTTTCCCATCATGCTTTTTCCCCATTATTTCATTTGAGATGTTTGAACTTTGTTGCTTCAGTTGAATTTTGTTATTTTTTTTTTCTAGTTCTCTATAGTAATCCTTTGATAGTTTGATTGGTATGGCATTTTAGCAAATTCATTTAGGTAGTTTCATCATTAGTATTGTATTAGTTGAAACTACTCATAAAAAATGAATGGTTCACCAATTGTTTAGGTATATCTTAATTACTTTAGTGTTTTTGTATTTGTATTCATGTCATTCTTGTAAATGATAAATGGACTCCCAAATATCTTATACTTCCTTTACCTCTTGTAATTGGGATATCTTTTTTTTTTTCTATTTCTTCCTGCTAGGGTTCTTTTTGGTAATATAAAAAATATCTAATTTATGTGGATTTATTTTATATACTAAAACTCAGTCAAAATTTTTATTTGTTTCTATTCAAGTTTAGTTGTCACTTTTGTCTTTTCTAATTAAACAATCATATCATCTGCAAAAAGTGATATTTTTTTCAGTTTCGCTTATGCTTATTTCTTCCATTTCTTTTACTTGTCATCATTATAGCTAGCATTTCTAACACAATATAAAATGTAGGTGATAATGGATACACTTGATTTATTTATGATCTTATTAGAAAGACTTCTGTTTTATTGCTTAATCATAATGTTTGCTCTTCATTTAAATATGCTAATCATCATGACAAAGAAATATCCATTATTTCTATATTTTCTAGTGTACTTTCTTCCATAGCTCTCATTACTTTTCCATTTTCCCTTAAGTACTCTCACTTCATTTCCTTAAAAAAACTTTTTAAAACTCTTGCTTTATCTCTTCCAGGATTTCTAGTTGAATTATGCATAATCTATGTTTTTCTCTGAGGCATTGCCTACAGATATTTTGGAGTCATTTTCATGCATTTGTGTCTTGAACATCCATAAAAGCTCATTATGTTGGACTTCCTTTTTTGTTTGCTCATCCTTCATGAATTCATGATTTTTTACTTGATATTATGGATGGGCTATGTGACATTTTTTGAGTTAAAGTGGAAGTTGGTCTTATTGCTGTTTTCTTAGGGGTATTGAGTATTACGTTATTCTAGGATATCTAGGACAGGCTGGGGACCTGCAAGCTTTCAGTGCTTCTGAAGTGTCATAATTCAGGGAAAAGTCTAATTGCTGTTACCCCAGTTTTAGCTGGGCAAGTTCCTGATCAGGGTTTCAGTCAGTGCAACAACAGAATGTTTCTGGATTCAGTCTCTATCAATCACTTAGGAAGTTCTTTGTTTCATAGTTACAGAACTGTATGTTCCTCTTTGGTCTGGGATTTCTGTCCCTGTTGTTCTTTTACAGCCTGTGATAAATGTTTTGAGATCCTTCTCTGACGCTGAGGTCTGAGCCAAAAGGCTGCTACTTGCTTCTGAACTTTCACCTTTCTTACTACATAATTCAGGTCCCCTTAAAGGGATTGCCACCCCTGTGGGCAGATCCCCCTCTCTACCTTCTCTATCTGTTGCGGATCTATGTCTCAGAACTGGGTAATAGGTGACAAAGCTGTCATTTAGTATTTTTTCCTATGTCAGTGCCCCTGTTATGGGTCTGGCAATATCCCCATTTGGGTCTGGGAACCTCTTTCTCTGGCATGTAGGCTCTCCCTGTTGGGTGGGGAGGAGGTGCATCTCCAGTCATCAAGCATAGTTTGAGCAACCAGAACTTAAGCTCCTGTGTTTGGCTCTGGTTTTAGCACCTCCCCTTAGGACCCTGGGAGCTTCATGCCCACATCTGCTTAGCACCTAAGTAATGAGGGGTTTGGGGCAAAATTAGGAGCAAAGATCTAATCAGATCAGCAAAGATCTAATTAGCTGGCTAGCCCTGCCCTGCTGCCCCTTAGTCGACCCCACCTTAAGCCCACCTGGGGCCCCACCTTAAACCTATTCAAATGGATGGGAAAGAGTCTCTCATGTACTGATTGCCTTAACAGTTATTCCCAGACTGACACAATTCTCAGTGTCAGTACACCTATCTGTCTTTCTCTCTATCCAGGGGTAGGGAACCTGTGGCCTTGAGGCCACATGTAGCTCTCTAGGTTCTCAAGTGTAGCTCTTTGAATCCAAACTTCACAGAACAAATTCCCTTAATAAAAGGGGTTGTTCTATAAAATTTGGACTCAGTCAAAAGGCAAGAATCTAGAAGGCTACATGTGGCCTTGAGGCCCCAGGTTCCCCACCCCAGCTCTATGCTGATCTAGGCCAGACAAAGGATTTGCTGTAACTTTTTCTGGATTTCCTTATCAGAATTGGGTTTGTTTAATTTTTAAGGTGTGTTTAGAGCAGTTTGATGAGGAGCTCAACTACATTTCTTCTTGCTTTTCTCTCAACTTGGATTGGCCCCCCTTTTCCTATTTTTCCAAACAAGATCTACAGCATTGGAATTAATCATTCTTCAAATTTTTGTTAAGTCTGCTTACATATCAATGTTCCTGCAGTTTTTTTTATTTGAGAATTTATCCACAGTTGTCCAAATTTTTTTAAAAAGAGATTGGGTTATTTATATATAAGTGCTCTATTTCTTATTCTGCTAATCTGGGCATTTTGGATTTAAAAAAATTATTCCTCCATTTCATTTAAATTCTCTGTTTTATTGGCTTGCATTAAGACAAAACAATTATTAATATTTTCCTTTATCTCTTCTTCATTTTTTATAAATTCAAATTCTTAATTTCCACTTTATCATATGGTAACTTGCTAGGTCTGAGGTAAAACCTCAGAAGTTTGGGGTATTTTGTTATTTTTGATTTGTATTTCTCTAATTTCAGTCATTTTGGAACAATTTTCATAGGTAACCATTTGAAATTATTTAGGTTGACCAATATCTTTTGCCTACTTTCTCATTTTACAGATAAAGAGACTGAGGACCAGTAAAATTATATGAATTGCTGAAGGTTATATCAATCAAAAGATGGGCAGAACTGAGTTTCACTACCAAATATCCTCAATCTAAATCTGATGATATTTTCAATGACAAATTCTACAATATTGAGCTATAAAACTTATGGTATTGAGGGTTCCAATGCCTGAGAGTAAATGGCCTTGTCTTAGTTATCATATCCGAAATTAATTTACCTTGTAGGAAGTCTTAGAATGTCTAGGAGTAGAAACTACTTCTCAAATGGCAAATTATCTCTGTCTTTTTATGTAGACTCCATGGAAGAAGAAAGAAGATCATAGAAGTCAAACATATTCATATTCTATATTTATTTATAACATTTTTATTTTGGATTAAAAACTGCCTTGTTACATATTTAAAAAGTCAATAGAAGAAATATAGTATGAAGCTAATTTGTAGCACATACACACTTTAAGTTCTTTATCTATTATGATGAAATAAAAAGAAAGCTTCTTTCAATCAACATTTCCCCCTCAAAGTCATGTCAAACATAACTGAGTTAGAATACCCACAGCCTGATAAACTGAAGTTATTTGTCTTGTAAAGTCTTTGAGAAATTAATTTTTCTTGCTCTTTTAACTTTTTCAGGTCTTTAAGAAACGTAAGTTTCAGGGTTTTTTGTGATGTGCCTATTTCTATGGCACTTGGACCACAGTATTAACAGTATTAGTAGGAAAAAAAATTAATTACAATAACAACATCAAACATGTCTGTAGGGTTTTTAAGATTTGTAAAGTACTTTATAGCAATTATCTCATGTGATCCCTACAACAACCTTGGTAGAAACATGCTATTATTACACACATTTTACCAATAAGTAAACTAAGATCAGGTGACATGAGATGCATCATACAGCTAATGAGTACTTAAGGCATATATCAAACCTAAGTCATCTTGATTCTGAGATCAGTCAGTCCTCTTTCCATTAACCCAAGTTTTTGCTCAACTTTTTCTTTTTGATAGTCAAGTCAAATCAACAAACACTTATTGTGTGCCAGGCACTAAGCTATGCTTAGGTATGCAAAGGAAAGCAAAACATAGTTCCTGCCCTCAAAAAGCTCAAATTATGATTAGGCAGACATGTATACTATTATGTACATCCAAAATCTAAATAGAAAATCAGATAGATATACATATATGTATATATGCATGTATGTGTATATATATATATATATATATATATATATATATATGTGTGTGTGTGTGTGTGTGTGTGTGTGTGTGTGTGTGTGTGTGTCTATGTGTGTGTTCGTGGTAAATTGAAGAAATCTCAAAGTGAAAGTAGGCAACACATCCATGGCCTTAGGTATCAGTTACTTTCTAAGAGATTCTGGCATTAGGATCTTGCCTACTTATCCCTAATGTGTTGGGCATAATGATCAGTTTCATCAACCTGCCAGGTTCAGCTGGGAGAGTAATTTAGGGACCTTTCTACTTGATCATTCTTGGTAATATCACAATTAGCTTCTGATGTCTACTTACCTTCTAGATGCTTGGAACTTGGTGCACAGTAATGTCTTGTCCTTTTCCAAATCAACCCCAAGCCAGGAAATTCTGCTCTAATGGGTCATATTTACTGGATGCAGGAGATCATTTTTTTTAGTTATTAATAGGGGAGGACCCCTTTGATTCCAAAATCATTCCTTCACCTGGAATAAGGTATCTCTTCTCACTTTCATATCTGGGAGATGTTAGGTTGCAAAGGATAAGATATTGCCTCTAATATTCTGGCAGGAAGATTTGAGGCATAGGGAAGAAGGAACATGACTAGGGGAATATAACCTGATTAAAGCAGATGTAGTGGGTATAGTTCAATAACACAGATATTCTGAATTCTCTGGACTTGTTTTCTCTTTTCTTCTACAGTACTTCAGATACTAGAGGAAAATAATCATTTACATAGCACCTACTAAGTGCCAGGCACCCTGCTAAGCACTTTACAATTGTTGTCTCACTTGCCTCTCACAAATATCTAGGGCTATTATCCTCATTTTACAGTCGGGCAAACTGAGACAGGCAGCAGATTTGATCTTATATCTTCTCGACTCCATACCTAGCACCCTATACACTGTGCCATCCAAATGTCTCCCATGCCTGGTGACTAGGATGCTACTCTTCTGCTAAGCAGAGGAGCAACCAGTAGTCTTTTCTCTGTCCTTTGCTATTTCTTTTATGTCTTTTTGGAAGGAGTTGTAAAACCCTTTTACCTTGTATGAAGGTATTTCCAATAAGCCCAGGACAATTATCCACTGACATTTTTTTTCAGAAATAATTCTGTGCCTTATATTTTTATGACCATTTTGAAAGGTCTATTCCCATCATATATCCTTTTTTATGCATTTATGTATTGTACTGACTTGAGTATTTTCTGTGATATTCTACTTCCTAAAAAGTCTCCATGAAATTGTTCCTCTCCTGAACAAAACTGTGTGTGCTTGTTTAGTGGGATTTGCCTCATTAGTTTTTCCATTGGCTTGAGCCTAGAAAGATCCTTAGAGGGCTGGTTCTCAACAGATTTGGGTTACAGGCTCATTAACCAAGGAGATGTTGAGCATACTATCATCAACCACAGACAGTGATCTTTGCATCAGTCTCTGATATTAATGCTAAAGGAAACTGTCCTTAAGAATCTCTACAACCCTGAAATAGCCAATGTTCATAGAGATGTGGAGGTATTGATCAAGACACCAAGAAATACCAAGAGTAAAGTAACATTTGGACCTATCAGGTCTTGTTTTGCAGAACTGTCAAGAGAAATTATCCTCATATTTCCACAACCTCACATGTCAATTCCTCACTATGCTTCTGCCTTGACAAAAGTCATAATCATTCCATGACTTTTACTAACTTTAGTGAGAATTACAATGCTCATTTCCTGAATAATTTCAGTTATTCAAATGAAAAGTTAAGTCCATTAATATTGAAAAGAGAAATTTAAGAAAATTTACTGCCAAAATGCATGCAACTTTTTCAATTGTCATTGCTTTTACAATCACATTAGTGTAGCATTTTCTTATCTTTAACTTTACCATTTCTCTTTTTAATTCTTCAAGTCCTTTTAAATGAGCACCATCTGGCATTGGTATTCACTATATTTAAGTTACTCAAATTATCCTCTTATCTTTCATCTTTAGAAACTTCTCCTCTGGGAGATAGTTACCCTAGGACATAGCATTCAATTCCTCTTAATCTCAAAATCTCCCCTACTTCAGCTATTCTCAATTTCTACTGAGAAAAAGGAAAAAAAAAACACACACACACAATGAAGTAGTGGACTTAAATAGTAACATGAAAGATTTAGGTTAGATAGGAAAAAGAAATTCCTGACAATGAAATTTGTGAAGCCTTGAACGAGTACCTTAGGGAGGTAGAATCTCTTTGGAGGTCTTTGGAAATCTTTTTTTAAAAAGTTATTTTTTCACACTTTTATCTTCTGAGATGGGTTTAGCAGATCCATATTGACCAGATAGCCACTTAAAACCCCTTAAGGGATTCTGTCATCCTAAAAATTATTATTTGTGCTTAAGTTTGATATTTTATCATCATCATTTAGCTATTTTAGCTTATCCCTTAATTAATATAACTGAATTGCAAGATGTTTGTTTAGCAAAGCACTAGAAAATCTTCCATGATATGGTTCCTGCAGTATTGTATTGGAGCAACACATTGCACTATTTTACCAAGTAGTACAGATGCCAGGATAATAGCTATGAGCTTTGCAAAGAGAAAAGGAAGGGAGAGAGAATAGATGCCTGAAAGAGAGAATTAAGATAGCCTCAGTTGTAATTTACATAAATAGCAACAACAGTCTGTAATGCCCCCATTAAGTTATAAAGGATGTGAATATTTTGAATAGATCACATGTAAAAGGTACTTCAATCTTTTCATTAGAATATTGTTTGATAGAAACATACAATTGAGTACTTTCTTCCATTGTAGGAAGTGCTGGTCAGAGTACCTATAGATCAGGCCATTGGCAAGCAAATAAGATGGTTCTATTAGGTGATGACCAAGGTTACATCCAATTCTGTAAACTTTAGGTTAGCCTAAAAAGGGTGGGGAACCTGTGTCCTGGAGGCCACATGTGGTCCTCCACATCCTCAAGTGTGGTCCTTTGAACAAATCCAAACTTCACAGAACATTTGGATTTAGTCAAGGAGTCACACTTGAGGACCTAGAGGGCCACGTGTGGCCTCCAGGACACAGGTTCCCTACCCCTAGCCTAGAGCTTGGCTAAAAATAGCAGATACATAGGAATAACTGCAGTTCATATGCTCCTCCCTTCCAGATTACAAGAAAAAAAGAAGTATTTTATTAAAGTCCTCTTATAGGAGAGGAAAGAAGAGGCAAGAAAAAAAAATATAAATATGCCAGTTCCTAACTATATCACTTATTTTCTTTTTAATGTATGTAAATATCTTATATTATAAAGGTTTAGTGTTTAATTAAGAAATTAGAGTATTTTCACTTAACATTAGTGAACCAGATTCTTATGTACATATAGGTTACCATATAATATACCTAATTTCTCCTTAATTCATGTTCCTACAGATACAATTTTCCTAAAGCCCAATTGTGAATGAATGAATAAGACACCCAAAGGGATAATGAATAATTATACATGAGATATGCTTTAATAATATTTACAAGCAATAATTATATGCATACATGCATATGTATTTATAAGCAGATGAATACACAACTATTCATATGCACACACAAATACAATATAATTCCAATTGAATCTAATCCAATATAAAACTATCCGATTCAATAAAACATGCATTTAATTGACAGTTACTTATAAGGCACTATGCTATTTACTGATCATAGAAAAAAGAAACAGTGCTTGCCTTCAAGTAACATGTTCTATGAGTTGGGGGATAGGGGGCAGTGGGAAACTCTGACACTGGAGAGTTTATTATTATTGAACACTTGATGAATATTTCATACCTCAAGGTGTCCTAAGAAGAAAATATAGTTTGCAAAAATAATTTGGGGCCATTAATATTATTTCATATATCTATTGATAGATGATAGGCAAGTCTATGATAGATACAGATAGTTTAATAAGTGCTTTATTCACACTAGCCTCATTATGTAGGTAGTGAGAATGTGATTATTTCATTTTTCAGACTAAGAAACTGAGGATCGCAAAGATCAAATAACTTTTTTCAGGCTATGTGAGTGGCAATTGCCCAAATTCAATTATTTTTCTGTTATTTCCATACATCAGGCATCTGTAACGTTAGCTTATGGTACTTCCTACCCTGTTGTAGATTACATCCCCACTATAATTTAATGGACAGTCTTCAAGAATTACAATGGCCAGCACATCCATCACCCTGGCCAACCAACTGACAAACCTCTCCAAATTTATCTGGTCCTTTTGTCAGACACCAGATACACATTCAGTACTTGAAGTCTTTCCAGCTCAGTAGGAATTGCCAAAACTCATGATATTTTCACAAAACCTTTGAAAAACAGACTAGTTATTCTTCCTTAAATATGTCTCATACTTTCTCAGTCTATATGATTCCCTTTATGATTCCACACCCACCCCAAATGTATTCTTGAATCAATATGGTCTGCAAAATTGTATACATCCTTCAAATTCTGGCTTCAAAGGTAACATGAATGTCATGTATTTTTGAGCCTCTGTTGAGCGTTCTCTGATTTTGCAAGTGGATGCCATGATGAGGCACTGAATTTGGATAAAGGGGAAGTTTTATTGGCATACCACATTCCAAATGCTTTCAAATCCACTCAAATGATAACAGACTAGTAAATTATTATTTGGCTGAATGTAACTATTTCCTCCCATAAAAGATGTTTGTTTTGATATTGCCTAGGATGGAATGAACAAAAATATTCACTTTAGAACAGATATTAACAAACTGGAGTATGTCCAGATGAAGGAGATCAGTTAGTTGAAAGGCTTGGAAGCCTTGACATACAAGAACAAATTAAAAGAGCTAGGGGTATTTAGTTCAGAGAAGAGAAACATGATAGCCATCCCCAAGTATTTGAATAATTGTTTCCTGGAAAGAACAGGGGAAGGAAGAAAAGAGGGAAAGAAGAAAAGAAACACTTATTGGGAGCCTAGTATATGATAAACACTGTGCTAAGTGCTTCACAGATCTCATCACATTTGGTCTTTTTAACAAACCTGAGTGATAGATTCTATTATTATTCCCATTTTAGATTTAAGGAAACTGAAGAGGTCAAGAGTTAAGTGTTTTGCCCAGGGTACTACTGCTAGTTTGTATCTGAGGTTGGAGTTGAACTCAGGTCTTCCTGATTCTAGGCTCAGTGCTCTAAAATTAGATTTCTTCTACCTAGCTTCATTGGAGAGAAATAACAACAATACCTGGAAATTTCTGAGACCTGTAATTAGGGCTATGTACAATTGAATGGGATGCTTAAGGAAGCAGTGAGGTAGCTAGGCAGAACAGTGGATAGAATTATGGACTTAGAGTGAGGAAGATCTGTGTCAGACCTTTAATAGCTGTGTGATCCTGCACAAGTCACTTAAACTCTATCTCAATCAATCAATAAATATTTCTTAGGTGCCTACCATGTGCCAAGAATTGTACTAAGTGTTGAGGATATAAAAAGAGGCAAAAAACAATCCTTGCCTTCACAGAACTTACAATCTAATGGAGGAGACCACTTGTAAATAAATGTATGAAAAGCAAAGATATACAAGAAAAACAGATTTTTTTACAATAAGACCCTAGAACTAAGAGGCTTGAGAAGGCTTCTAGCAAAAGATGAGATTTGAGTTAGGACTTAAAGCCAGGGACGTCAGTGGGCAGAGTGAAGGAGAAAGATTGTTCCAGGCATAGGGGAGAGCCAGAAAAATTGCCCATGGCCCAGATGGATTATCTTCTTTGAGGAACAGGCTAGAAGCCAATGTCACCACGTTGAAGAATACATATGAAGGTGTAAAGTGTAAGACTGAGGGGGGGCAGAGCTAAGATGGCTCTGTGAAAGGAAGGGACTACTGGAGCTTTTCCACAAATTCTGTCAGATACATCTAAAAAAGTGAATCAGAGCAGATTTGAGAGAGTTAGAAACCACTAGTAGACTGAGAGGGGTTGGAGTGCCTAGCTCATGGAATAGTACCAGACCAAACCAACCGGGCACAGCTGAGGAATCCTGCCAGTGCACCAGTCTGCGAGTCTATGGGCGAGTGCAATGCTGAAGCAGGAACAGGCCAGGGAGGAAGTACTGGCTACGGTCACAATCAAGCCCCAGGCCTCTCAGCTCAGGACTGGAGTCTGTTGGAACTACAGGATATACCAGTACAGAGCTTGTGGCTGTGGGAGTGGCTAGCCCAGAGGCCTCCAACCCACAGAGTAAAGGTTTGAAACTCACCTTCTTGAACTTCCAGGAGTCATGATGGCCAGGTAAAATGGCTCTCATCCCTCCCTTGAATAAACCCAGAGAATACTTTCATGGGAGAAACAGAGGAGCCAGAAGTGGGACTTCAGTAGTGAAACAAGTTGTGGAGAGGGCCCTTCTTGTGGTGGCAGAAGACTAGTGCAGGAAGAGAGGTGTCCCAGCAGCCCTCACTTCAGCAGAACAATGAGAGTAACTGAGGCCTAGGGGGTGGAGCTAACAAACGTCAGTGCCAGGACCCCAGACTTGGCTTTGCACAGCCAGGGGAAGTGGCAGACACCAGCACAGAGAAACAGCTGAGACCACCCATGCTGCAGAGCAGTCCTGGGGAAGAGGAGACTCCCAGCAGCGAGACCACCTCTACCCCACACCTCACAAAACCAGAGACCATGGCACATTAAGCTAGATCCCAACACAAGAAACTTGGCACAGAGTTCCCTGAGCCCCAGAAGCAGAGATACACTTTAGAAACCAGGAGAAAAAAAAAGCATGAAAAAACACGCAAAAAAGCCAAAGACCATTTATTCCAATTTTGGAGACAGGGAAGATCAAAATACCAGTTCAGAAGATGACAGCATGGACACTATACCCACATCTGAAACCTCAAAAGGGAAAGTAAACTGGTCTCCAGACCAAAAAAGCATTCCTGGAAGAACTTAAGGAGGACTTTAAAAACCAAATTATGGAGGTAAAAAAAAAATGGAAAAAAAAATCACCGATGACAACAAATCTTTTAAAAGTAAAATCCAGGGGTGGAGACAAGATGGAGGCTAGGAAGCAGGTGCGTGCCTAAAGCTCTCCCCCTGGACCCTCCAAACACCTATAAAAATGGCTCTAACCAAATTTTAGAACTGCAGAACTCACGAAATAGTAGAGGGAAGCAGGGCTCCAGCCCAGGACAGCCTGGATGGTGGCTGGGTGAGGTCTATGGCATGGAGATTGGAGCAGAGCAGTGCAGAGCCCAGCATGGGCTATGCCAGGACCAACCAGACTGGGAGCTGGATGGAACAGGCCTTAGCACTTGAATCACTGAGCTGTGGCAATTACCAGACTTCTCAAACCACAAACACCAAAGACAACAGAGAAGGTTAGAGGGAAAAAACTTCTGGGACAGAGTGAAAGGTGTTCATGTTTCAGCCACAACCCTGAGGGACAGTGGAGGTGGTGCAGCTACAGAACTACAGTTGCAGTTGCTTCCAGCTCCAGGCCAACCTGGTGGGAGGAATGAAGTGGCAGATAAGAGCAGTAGTGCAGAGCTTGCTCAGATCTGAGTCACGGTCCAGGTTGGCATTCTTGCGGGGTGAGGAGCACTGGTGTGGCAGAGCTTGCTGTGTAGAAAAAGCTCTGAAAACAACAGTGCAGACCCTCAAGCTTGGGGTAAAGTACTCTCTACTGTACAAGCTGTCATACCCTGATGAAAAATTCAAGGGTCAAGTGTTTGGCTGGGAACATGGCCAGGCAGTGAAAACGGACTCACATTCAGACTCAGACTTTGGAATCTTTCTCTGGTGTCAAAGAAGACCGAAACATACAGCCAGAAGAAGTCAACAAAGTCAAAGAGCCTACATCAAAAGCCTCCAAGAAAAACATGAACTGAACTCAGGCCATGGAAGAGCTCAAAAAGGATTTGGAAAAGCAAGTTAGAGAAGCAGAGATAAAATTGGGAAGAGAAATGAGAGTGATGTGAGAAAATCATGAAAAACAAGTCAATGACTTTCTAAAGGAGACCCAAAAATACTGAAGAAAATAACTCCTTAAAAATAGACTAACTCAAATGGCAAAAGAGCTCCAAAAAGCCAATGAGGAGAAGTATGCCTTGAAAGTCTGAACTAGCCAAATGGAAAAGGGGGTCCAAAAGACCACTGAAGAAAATACTACCTTAACAATTAGATTGGAGCAAGTAGAAGCTAGTGACTTGATGGGAAATCAATATATTATAAAACAAAACCAAAGGAATGAAAAATGGAAGACAATGTGAAATATCTTATTGGAAAATCCACTGATGTGGAAAATAGATCCAGGAGAGATAATTTAAAAATTATTGTACTACCTGAAAGCCATGATCAAAAACAGAGGCTAGATATCATCTTTCAAGAAATTATCAAGGAGAACTGTCCTGATATTCTGGAGCCAGAGGGTAAAATAGAAATTGAAAGAAACCACTGATTGCCTACTGAAAAAAAGATCCCCAAAAGAAGACTCCTTGGAACATTATTGCCAAATTCCAGAGCTCCCAGATCAAGGAGAAAATGCTGCAAGCATCCAGAAAGAAACCATTTGAGTATTGTGGAAACACAATCAGAATAATACAAGATTTAGCAGCTTCTACATTAAGGGATTGAAGGGCTTGGAATATGATATTCCAGGGGTCAATGGAGCTAAGATTGAAACCAAGAATCACCTACCCAGCAAAACTGAGTATGATGCTCCAAGGCAAAATATGGATTTTCAATAAAATAGAGGACTTTCAAGTTTTCTCAGTGAAAATACCAGAGCTGAATAGAAAATTTGACTTTCAAACACAAGAATCAAGAGAAGCATGAAAAGGTAAACAAGAAAGAGAAATCATAAGGGACTTACTAAAGTTGAATTGTTTTGTTTACATTCCTACCTGGAAGATGACATTTATGATTCATGAGACCTCAGTATTAGGGTAGCTGAAGGGAATATACATGTGTGTGTATACACACACACACAGAGAGGGCACAGGGTGAGTTGAATATGAAGGGATGATATCTAAAAAAATAAAATCAAATTAAGGGATGAGACAGAAATATGTTGAGAGAGAGTGAAAGGGAGAGATAGAATGGGGTAAATTATCCCGCATAAAAGTGGCAAGACAAAGCATTTGTGTAGGAAGGGAAGAGGGGACAGGTGAGGGGGAATGAATGAATCTTGCTCTCATTGGATTTGACGTGAGGAGGGAATACCATACACACTCAATTGGGTATCTTACTCCACAGGAAAGGAGGAAGGAGATAAAAAGGGTAGGGGTGGCAGTAGAAGGGAGGGCAGATAGGGGGAGGAGGTAATCAAAAGAAAACACTTTCAAAAAGGGACAGGTTCAAGGGAGAAAATTGAACAAAAGGGGATAGGATAGAAAGGAGAGAAATATAGTTAGTCTTTCACAATATGAATATTGTGGAAGGGTTTTTCATAATGATACACATGTGGCCTATGTTGAATTGCTTGCTTCCTTATGGAGGGTGGGTGGGGAGGGGAGGGAATTTGGAACTCAAAGTTTTAAAAGCAGATGTTCAAAAAAAATTTTTGCATGCACCTAGGAAATAAGATATACAGGTAATGGGGCATAGAAATCTATCTTGCCCTACAAGAAAGTAAGGGAAAAGGGGATGGGGGGAGTGGGGTGACAGAAGGGAGGATTGACTGGGGAACAGGGCAATCAGAATATATGCCATGTTGGAGTGGGAGCGAGGGTAGAAATGAGGAGAAAGTTTGTAATTCAAATTCTTGTGAAAATCAATGATGAAAACCAAAAATATTAAATAAATGAATAAATGAGCAAATAAATAAATAGATAAATAAATAAAAAGTAAAATCCATGAAATTGTTAAGGAGAATCAGAATATAAATGGAGAAAATGTCTCACTGAAAAGTAAAATCAACCAAATGGAAAAGGAGATAGAGAAGTTAAAGGATCTACACATTGAAAATTAGAATTGGCAAATAGTAGCTAATGGCTCTGTGAGACATCAAGAATCAGTCAAAAAAAAAAATCTAAAGTGTGCAAAAATAGAAGAAAGCATGAAACATCTGATTGGAAAAATAACTGACCTGGAAAATAGATCCAGGAGAGACAATCTGACAGTTGTTGGTCTACCTGAAAGCCATGATGAAAAAAAAAATGCCTGGACAGTATCTTCCATGAAATTATTAATGAAAATTGCCCAGAGGTCCTAGAACCAGAGGATAAAACGCTCAGTGAAAGAATCCACTGATAACCCCATGAAAGAGATCCCAAATTGAAAATTCCAAGAAGTATCATAGCCAAATTCTAGAACTACCAGGTCAAGGACAAAATACTTCAAGCAGCTAGAAAGACAGAATTCAAATATCATGTAACTACAGTCAGGATCACACAGGATCTTTCAGCTTCTACATTAAAAGACAGGAGAAATTGGAATATGATATTCTGAAAGGCAAAGGAGCTTGGACTGCAACCAATGACCAACTACTCAGCAAAACTGAGCATAATTTTGCAGACAAGGAGATGGACATTCAATGAAATAAGGGAATTCCAGATCTTCCTGATGAAAAGGCCAGAGCTCAATAGAAAATTTGATCTCCAAATACAGAACTCAAGAGAGACATAAAAAGATAAATGGAGGGGAAAACCCCTAGTTAACCAATAAGGCTAATTAGTTACATCCTTATATAGGATTATTTTGTTTTATATATGTTTTATTTATATGTCATTCTTGATAACAGTACAGTTATTTTTATTTTATTTTATTTTTAGTTTACAACACTCGGTCTTACATAATTTTGAGTTCCAGATTTTCTTTCCCCCATTCCTCCCTCCCTCCCCAAGATGGCATGGAATCCTATATATCTTCTACGTGCAGCTTCGCATTGAACTCATTTACACAATAGTCAAGTTGTGAAGAAGAATTATGACCAATGGAATGAATCATGAGAAAGAAGAAACAGATCCAAAAAGAAACCCCAAAAACCAAAACGAAAGAGAGGTAAAAAGGGGAAAAAAGGCGAGCATAAAGTGTGCCTCAATCTGCATTCATACTTCCTAGTTCTTTCTCTGGATGTAGATAGCATTCTCCATCTTGAGTCCTTTGGAGTTGTCTTTGTACCTTGTGTGGCTGAGAAGAACAAAGTCTATCAGGGTTAATCCTCACAGAATCCATATATCTGTGGTTGTGTATAATTTTGCTGGGTAGTTGATTCTTGGTTGTAATGCCCCCTTCTTTGCCCAAAGGGCTATAAAAATGTGCCATACCCTCTGACCCAGTAATACTACTCCTAGTTCTATATCCCAAAGAGATCACACAAGTGGGAAAGGGACCTGTATGTACCAAAATATTTATAGTAGCTCTTTTTGTAGTAGCAAAGAATTGGAAATCAAGGGGATGCCCATCAGTTGGAAAATGGCTGAACAAGTTGTGATGTATGAAGGTAATGGAATACTATTGTGCTATAAGAAATGGGGAAGATACAGACTTCATAATAACCTGGAAAACCTACCTGATATTATGCTGAATGAATGGAGCAGAACTAGGAGAACATTATATATAACCACAGATATATTGATTCTGCAATGACTAACCTTGATAGACTTGACTCTTCTCAGCAACACAAGGCTCAAAGACAGTTCCAAAGGACTCATGATGGAGAGAGCTATCTACATCCAGATAGAGAGCTATGGAGTCTGAATGCAGATTGAGGCAAACTATTTGCTCTCCTTTTTTTCTTTTCTTTTTTTTCTCTTTTTTTGTTTTTGTTTCTTCTTTCTTATGATTCATTCCATTGGTCATAATTCTTCTTTACAACTTGACTATTGTTTAAAAAAGTTTAATTCAAAGTTATATGTAGAAGATATATTGGATTCCATGTCATCTGGGGGTGGAGAGGGAGGGGGAGGAAGAAAATCTGGAACTCAAAATCATGCAGAACTGAGTGTTGTAAACTAAAAAAAAATCTTACTTAAAAAAATAAAAAAAGTGTAAGACTGAAAATGTAGCAAGGGGTTACCTTATGAACGATATTAAATGAATTTTACATTTGATCCTGGAGGCAACAGAGAGCCTCTCATGTTTATTGAACAGGGGAGTGACATCTTTAGGCCTGCACTTGAGGAAAATCACTTTAGTGCCTGAATGGAAGATGCATTGGGAGAGAGCTGAAACAGATAGAGCCACCAGCAGGCTTTTGTAATAATCTAATTGTGATATTATGAGAGCCTCACTAGAGTGCTATTAGTGAAGAGAAGGAAGCATATTTGAGTAATGTTGCAAAGGTAAAATAAACAAGCCTTGTCAACAAATTAGATATAGAGCAGTGAGAGATAGTGAGGAATTCAGGACTCCTAGGTTATGAGCCTGATGAACTGGGAAGATGATGGTACTCTCTACAGTAAAAAAAAAGGCTGGAGGAAGCCAGGGTTTACAGGGAAAGATAATGGGTCCCATTTATAACATATTGCATTTAAGATCTCTGCTGGGCATCTAGCTTGAGATATCTAAAAAACTTAACAAGTGTTTATGGTTTGATTATTGATTGGTTGATTGGTGATCTCAACAGCACCCATGGATTTAATTACCCTCTCTATTTTGATGTTCTCAAATATATATATATATATATATATATATATGTATGTATGTATGTATGTATGTATGTATATATCCTGCCCCAGACTTTCTTCTGACCTCCATCCTCACATCTCTAAGTTTATCTACTATAGGCCAGGCACTGTGCTAAGCATTTCACCAAGTGAAGTAGTATAGAGGTAGAAGCAAAAAGGGCCCAGGATAGAACACTGAAAGAAACGAATAGTAGGAGAATATGATCTGGAAGAGCATCCAGGAAAAGAGACAGAGAAAGTCAGTAAAATAGGTAAGAGTAAAATCATAAAGTAGTGTCTTGAAAACCTAGAGAGAAGAGAATGTCAAGGAGGAAAGAATAATCAACTGTGTCAAAGGCTGCATAATGATCAGTGAAAAAAAGGTACTGAGAAAAGACCATTCAATTTGGCAACTAAGAGATCCTTAGTGACCTTGGAGAGAGTAGTTTCTTTGGAACAATAAAATTGGTAGCCAGATTTTAAGGGATTAAGAAGAGAGTTAGAGGAGAGAAACTAGGGGAAACTATTCTACACAAACTTTTTAAGGAATTTAGCTGTAAAGGGTAGAAGACATAGGACAATAATTATCAGGGATGGAAGGATCAAATCAGGGTTTTTTTAATCCCCAGGATGGAGACATGGGCATGTTTGTAGGTAGAAGGAAATAAGGCAATAGACAGGGAGAAATTTAATGTAAGTTTAACAGTGGGGATGACACAAGGGATAATCTGTGGGGGAGACAAGATAGAAAGGATCACTTGAATAAGACAAGTTTGTTTTTTATTTTTTTTCATGTAAAATGGAGATAATAAAAGTACCTTCCTTCCAGGGTTGTTGTGAGGATCAAATGAGATAAAGTGCTTAGCACAGTGCCTGGCCCACAGTAGACCATTTTGTAAATGTTATCTATTATTATTATCATTATCATTGTCTGTAACCTGGAGATAATAACACTTACTTCACAGGGTTGTTGTGAGAGTCAAATGAGAAAACATATGTTAAGCACTTTGCAAATCTTAAAGAATTATGAAAATACCAGCTATTTATTAAATATCATCATTCCCCATGTTATGAGGACTTCCCTGGTGGCCACTTTCCAGATGGGTTGTAAAGGGAATCTCTAAGTCCTTTCTGTCTCTGAGATTTTGTGATTAATAGACATAAGATTTATAATTCAGCAAAATTTTACATAGGCATTTGGAATTACTTATTGTTAAATTGTGAAAATTGAATAACATTTAATAAAAATATAAGTATATATTAGGATACATAAAATATAGATACAGAATATGATAGAATAGAATAGATTTATCTATAATGATACAAAAAGGAGCATATAAAGATAACTTTCTTTCCCTTGAAACTCTCAAGGGAAACCTGCCTGCTGCCCTTATCCTCATAATTCATTTATTACTGACTACGTACAAAGATGCCCAGATCATTTTTAAACTTCCCTGTCCATTCTGCTGCTTTTATTATCCTATTGTAAATCAATAGTTCTATACTATTGACACACCATCATTTTCTTTCTCTTTCCTTGGAGCCAATAAATCAACAATATTTATTAAGCACCTGATCAGTGTGGTAGGCACTGTGCTAAACACTAGGTTTAAACAGAATTGAAACAGCTCCTCTTTCAGATGGGAAATGGAGGAGTAGGGGATATGAACCATTCCAGGGTATCATGCATAATTTAAAGCTTTGATGGCTGTGTTACCTTGGCAAGTAAATAAACCTTTTTGGACTTCAGTTTTCTGTTCTATTAAGTAGAGATAGTAGGACTTCCAGTACCCACCTCAAGAGGTTGTTGTGAGTAAATGTCTTGGCAAAACTTAACATACAATACAAATATAAATTATTGTCATTGTCATCTCCCTTCCCATATTTTTAAATACTGTGCTCATGGAATAATCCTTAGGCAAGTCATTATTCTACCATTATCTTTTATATTTAATATTCTATGGACTTTTGTATTGGTGATTGAATAAAAGTTTTCTGATATCACTCCATTCTCTGTATATTTGCAGATGATATACAATTCACCCTTTTCTCACATGATTTTGATCTAATCTACCAGATCTATATTTTGAAAACTTTTCATTATGTATGCCACGTAATATAATTATTATTGTTGTTTCTATTATTAGTAGTGTGAAATTTACAGAATCATGTAATGTCATATTTGGAAAATTTCTCAGAAGTTCTCCAGTCAAACCTGTACACAAACACACACACACACACACACACACACACACACACACACACACACACACTCCCCTCTACAATATTCAGAGGCAACTAGACTTGGAGTCGGAAAGGTCTGAGTTCAAATCCTAAGTCAGGCACTTACTTTGAGCTTCTTGGCAAGTCACTGAACCATTCTCAGCCACAGTTCCCACACCTGTAAATTGAGATAATAATAGCCTCTACTGTACTTCAGAGTATTGTTGAAGAATCAAAGGAGAAAATGCATGTGAAGTTCTTTATGGAGAACTTTAAAGAACTATATTAATAGCTAGGTATTGCTATTATTGCTATATCTGGCAAGTGGTGATGCAGGCTCTGTTTGGAAGGCTTCATTAAGAATGTGTATATTCCCCAGCAGCCCATTTGACTTTGGGGATTTTTCCTTACATTCTACTCAAACCAGATTTGTCATTCTTCCCTAAACAGGTTCCATACTTTCCTAATGTATAGCATTTCTTTCAACTGTAACTCCACACTCACCTCCAACATATTCTCAAATTAGTACAGCATGTCAAAATTGTCTGCATCCTTCACAATCTAGCTTGAATAACACCTGTAATACTTTATGTAGCCTTCTCTGAGGCTGAAGATAGATATAATTTTGCTAGTGTTTGAAACAATATATTTATTTTTTTTTTAAAAAGTTATCTTGTGGGGCAGCTAGGTAGTGCAGTCAGTAGAGCACTGGCCCTGAAGTCAGGAGGACCTGAGTTCAAATCTGGCCTCAGATACTTGACACGATTACTAGCTGTGTGACCTTGGGCAAGTCACTTAACCCCAATTGCCCTGCCTTCTCCCCTCCAAAAAAAAAAAAAAACAAAAAAAATTATCTTGTGACACCTATAGTTTACCTCCTATTTTAGGTATTTATGCACCTGTCTCAATGTTTGTGAGGCTACATAAGTATGAAAGAAATACAAACAAAACAAATACAGTTTAATTTGGGAAAGAGGCTCTAGCAGTGAGGGGATCAGGAATAGCTTCAGGTACAAGGTGGCACTTTAGCAGAGTCTTTAAGGACACAAAAGTTTCTAAGAGAAGGATATGAGAAGGGAGTGTATTCCAGGAAAAGTGGAGAGCCAGTATAAATTCATAGAATTAGGAGGTGGAACATTATGTGTGAGGAGCAGGAAAAAAATTAAGTCAGGCTGAACTTTAGGGTGAAATAAGGTGAGCAGTGCCTGTCAAAATGGGAAGTGTAAGTTGAGAATTATTGGTAGAGGATTTTTAATGGAAATGGAATTTCTATGTATCATGGGTATCTTTTGGCTCCAGGAGGGTAAGAATAGACATTTCTTGTGTCTTCTATTCCCACCTACTCAAAAGGAAGGCTTTGATTCCTGCCAGTAGGAGAAACGGCAGGAGGCAAAAGTTTGGCCACTTTGCTCTCTTCAGAGAGTTGAGCTGCCAAATTAGAATTATCTGCTCCCTAAAATATTATTAATTGGGGGAAGTATTTTTAGGTTCAAACTAAGCTCCTGATTAGTATTTCTCATCTAGAAAAGAGCACTCCAAACTTTATATCCAAGGCTTGACTTCTTTCACACCAAATTCCAGTTCCGCAGTGAAAACACACACAAATAGTAAAGAAAATCATTTATCCAAGTCAATAGCCAAAACAGAAATCAGAGAAAATGTACATATCAGAATATAGATGTGATAATATAGATTAAATTAACCCTCCTGCTGAGATTGACCTAACAGCTCAACCAAGAAAGAAAAGTCCCATATCTCACCCAAAAGGGAAAATGCTTCAAAGTCTCTAGTGTAGCAAGCTGAAGATAAGGATATGATCATTCTTTATGTCAACTCCCCAGAATTTTTCTACCTTCATGGCCCTACAGAGAAATTGGAATCCTGAGGCTCTTTTTTTCTTGATATGGAGGTTAAAAGAATCCTGAAGAGACTGAAGAGAATTAATTTATCTGCTCTGCCACTTTCTCCAGCTCCATCCTGCCACATAGGTTTGGGGCATTGATCTTTGCTAGTAATGAGAGAGTCCCATAACAATAGACTTTTAGCTTCGATTGGCATGTATTTGATTCTTGAGCTAATAGGCTGCCAGTGAAATTTATTGAGTACAGTCAAACCTGAGCTTTAGGAAAATCAGTTAAGTAACTATGGAAGATAAATTGGAGTGGAGAAAAACTTAAGACACACACATTAGAAGGTTATTCCAAAATCTTATGTTAAAGAGATGAGAGCTTGAGCAAACTCAGTGGCACATTATTATATATAAGGAGACAGATGCAAAATGTATTCTAGAGGTAGAAATAGTGTGAGTTGGCAACAAACTGGATATGTAGATTGAGAAAGAGGAAGGAGTGAAGAATTATGCTGAGGTTGTAAATCTCAGTGACTGAAAGAATGATGGTGTCCTCAACAAAAATGGAAAAGTTCAGAAGTCATGTTTTGGAGGGAAAAAATAATGGGTTTGATTTTTAAAATACTGAATTTGAGATGCTTTAGGACATTCAGTTCAAAAAGTCCTATAGGCAGTTAGAGATGCATGACCAAATCCCAGGAGTGAGACTGGGATTGTACGTATAGATATCTAAGTAATCTACATAGAGATAATAATTAAACTTGTGTGTTTATGAGTGTAGAAAGACAAGAATAAAGCACAAGAAAAAGTCCTGAGTCATTTAATCTCTATTTTGTTGTTCGATCATTCAGTCATGTCTGATTCTTTGAGACCTCATGGACCATACTGCCCACAGGGTTTTCTTGGCAAAGACACTAAAGTGGTCTGCTTTTTCCTTCTCCAGGGGATTAAGGCAAACAAAGGTTAAGTGACTTGCTCAGGATCACACAGCTATTAAGTGTCTGAAGCTGGATTTGAACTCAGGTTTTCTTGGCTCCAGGCCCAGTTCTCTATCTACTCAGATACCTAGGTGCCTATATCTCCATTTAGAATCCTGCAAAGGAGATTATAAAGGAAAAGTCAGATGGGTAGGAGGAAAAAAGTTCTGATAGATCAGCATCTCTAGGAGAAAAAAGGGGGTTAATAATGCCAAATGATACGTTTGATTGTTGTCCTCTATGCTTGAAGAGAACCAAAATGGTGTTACTATGTCAGGGTCAAGTTACAGTGTCCAATTATGGCTGATCAGATTAATACAAGTTAAAAGGTTCTATCAAAGGTGTAGTCCATATAAACATTTGGATTAGAGATGACTCTAATTTTGTACATCTAATGTTTCTTTTGAGTTGTTGCAATTCTGCTTTCTTTATAGAGCACAGTGCCTTCTTTGATGCAGGTACACCAGGCTGGGCAGTCCTTTGCAGTGTTGCCCATGTCTTACAATCATTTCCAGACTTCTTCATATAGATCTTAAGAATGTCCTTGTATTGCTTCTTCTGACCTCCATGTGAGTACTCCATAAAAATAGTCTTTTAGGCAAACACAGATTTGACATTTATACAAAGTGGCTAGTACTAGCCCATTGGAATTGCACTCTCTGTAGTGGAGTTTGAATGCTTGTCAGTTAAGCTCCAGAAAGGACGTTAGTGTTCAGTACCTTATCTCACCAGAAAATATTCAGAATCTTTCTAAGGGAATTCAGTACTGACGAACTTCTTTGGGCAACCAAATTTTGCCATGATTTTCCACAAACCCTCATGACTGACAGTATTGAAGGCCTTGGTCAGATTGACAAACACTGTGTCCAGAACTCTTCTGTTCCTGGCATTTTCCCGTAGTTGTCAGGCAGCAAACACTATATCATCCTTTTGTTGGCTTTTTCTGAAGCCACACTGGCTCTTAGGTAAATGACGTTCCTCCAGGTGAAGGATCAGCCTATTAAGGAGAACTCTGGCAAGAATCTTGCCAGCAATGACTAAGAGAGAGAGAGCCCCCTGTGATTGTCATAGGACATTCAATTTCCTTTACCTTTATAGAGTCGTCCAATGGAGGCATCCTTGAACTCCTGGGGGAATAACCTCCTCTTGCCATATATAACCCAGATAATTTCAGTTAAATTTGTAGGCAGTGGACCCCCTGCCTTGTAGATATTAGCTGGATTAGAATCAGTACCAGACTCCTCATTCCCCTATTCCTCCTCCTCAGTAACAGCCTTACCTCTAGGACTAAAGACCATACTTTGAAGGATTTAACCCTTTCCTCTACAAACTCCCACCCTGGTTCCCTTTTGATGATTACTTAGAAAACCCATTATATCTAAGCTGTCTCCTAGTCATGCTTCTCATTCCCTGGTCAATCTGGCAGTCCTTTTGTTGTAGGATCCTTGTACCATTTACTCTCCTCTCTTCCTTCACTTCTTTCTGAGTTCTGGAACTGCAATCAAATCAATATTGCCATTTGCCATTTAAAAGCTATTTCAATATATTCTTTTACTGAGTTCAAATCCTACCTTAAACACTAGCTTTGTGCCTTTCGGCAAGTCACTTAACCTCTGTCTGCCTCAGTTTCCTAAAATGTAAAATGGGCATGTTAATAAGACCTACCTATCATGGTTAGTTAGTCAATAAGAATTTATTAAGCACCTACTATGTACCAGGCACTGTGTTAAGCTCTTGGGATATAAAGAAAGGTAAAAAAAAAAACAAACCAAAACAAAACAGACCTTCCCATTGAAGAGCTCACTAGCTAAAGGGGGAAACAAGAAGTAAATAAATATGTACAAATTATATACAGCAAAAAATAGGAAATAATTAGCAGAAGGAATGAGCTATAATTAACGGCGATTGGGAAAGGTTTCCTTTAGAAGGTTGGAATTTATCTTGTACTTAAAGGAAATCAGAGAAGCCAGGAGGTAGAGTACAGGAGAAAGAGAATTCTAGGCATGTCAACAGTCAGAGAAATTGCTGAGAACAGAAAGATGGGGTATCTTGTCCATGGAAGTGCAAGGATGTCAGTGTCATTGGATTAATGAATAATTTAGGGTATGTAAAGTGTGAGAAGCCTGGAAAATTAGGACAAAGGTAGGTTATAAAGATCTTGCAATGCCAAACAGAGGATTTTATATTTTATTCTAAAGGTGACAGGGAACCACTGGAGTTTACTGAGTATGAGGGTAAGATCATCAAACTTGTGCTTTAGGAAACTCACTTTGAGAGCTAAATGGAAGATGGACTGGAGTGTGGAAAGACTTGGAACAGCTAGTTAGCTCAGAGAATTTAGTACTGGGCCTGGAGTCAGGAGGACTTGAGTTCAAATTGAGCCTTAGTCATTTACTAGCTGTATGATCTTGGGCAAATCACTTAATCTATGTTTTTATCAGTTTCCTTATTTATAAAATTAGGTTAGGAATAGCACGTCCCAGAGTTGTTGTAAGGATCAAATGAGATAATTTTTGTAAAGTGCTTAGTACAGTGCCTAGCGTATAGTGATCACTATGTAAAGGTTAGTTAATATTATTTTTGTTTTTAAGATCAATAATAATAGTATCTTTATTACTACTATTATATACCAAGCAGGTGGATATTGTAATAGTCCAGGGTTGTTGTGAGAATTAAGTAAGATCATATTCGTCAAGCATTTGACACAATCCATGGCCCATACTAAAAACTTACTAAATGCTTTTTTCCTTTCTTTTGTCCCCTATGGCAACACTCATAACCGTGAAATTTGACAAAGAAAAAGAGTCCTCTATCATTACCGCTCCTCTTTATGTGAAATTTTCCTCTATTAGAATATAAGGTCACTAAGTGCAGGTACTATCTTTACTTTTTCACTTGCATACCCAGAATTTAGTGTAGAGCTTGGCACACTGTTTGGTAAAAGCTTTTTCATTCAATCAATAATTTGTGTATACAAATATATTTATTATGACATGAATTGAGAGAAAAGGCACTGATTGTGAAGGTTTTAGAGAAGGTGCCCCTTGAGGATTCTAAAATGCAGAGGTGCTGAGCTAGTCTTCATCATGCTTAAGGTAGCAGCTTGTATAAATTCAGAGGCAGGTGTTGGAGTGTTAATTTAATTGAAAAGCTAGTCTTCCAGTTTATCTGAAATAGACAGTTTGTGAAAGGATGTATAATACTTCTCACCTCTTGAGATAAGACTGAAAAGGTTGGTGAGAGTCAGATTATGAAGGAGATTTAAATGCCAGGATGAGGAGATTGTATTTTTAGTACATTTTATCTAGGGAATGAACTTCTGAAGATTTTTGAGAGAATGAGGGTCCTGTTTTAATGAGTTCAAGTCACCAGGTATGGATGAACCATATCATAAGACAGTCACAAACAAACACAATAAAAAATTGACAGATGTGATTTCCAAACCATTGTCTACTATCTTTGACATATTGTAGTGAATGATAGTAACACCATGGACCTCTAAAGAATTTTTCTTTTTAAAGAAATAAGATGGAATTGGCAAGATATGGAATAGTAACATCATATCATAGATTTAGATTGTGAATTTATAAATCCCTCGGCTTGTAAATAAGGAATCTGAGGCCTAGAGTGAATAACTGACTTGCCTGAGTTCATGAAGGTAACAAGAGGCAGTCGATATTTGAACCTGGGTCTTCTAACTCCAAATCTGGTACACTGGTGAGGGAATCGGAAAATATGTCATTCCAGAATCAGTTGAAGGAACTTTAGAAGTTTTATCTAAAAAATAAAAGAATTAGGGGAAAATTGTATTCAAATATTTGAAAGGCAGTTATGTCAAAACTGGCTTACTCCTCTTGGCCCCAAAAGGAAGCACTAGCAATGGGTAGAAATTTCAATGGCAGAATTGGGGCTTGTTGTAAACTAAAATGTTGAGATAATTAAAACTGCCCAAAAGTTAAATGGACTATATTGTGACAATGTGGTTTTTCTCCTTTTGTTTTCCTTTAAAAATTTCTGAAACAATGAATATTTTCATATACAAAGTAGAGCATTTAAAATCATTATTTATGAAACTGTGAATCTCAATTACATATATCTTGTTGTAAAAATATACATAATAAAATGTTACATTCACAATGATTCTGCTTGTCAGTGTTTCTTTCTGAAATCTCCTCTCCCCCAACTTCCTTCATTTAAAAAATATGCTTCAAAGAAACTTTTGTCTTTCTTTTTTACAAGTTTTTTTTTAGGGGGAATGTTATTGTTAACTTTCCTCTTCTCTCTTTTCCTAAATTTCTTCATACAATTCCACACAAATGTGTCTCACACTTTCAACATTAGATGGTATGACCATTTGCTAACAATGTTGTACAAGAGTCACATAAAGTTTAGCTACATGACTTCTTATGTAATAGAAAATGTCCAGTTTCTATTATTCTGTGAAATGGATGAAACATGACTATTTTTTAGGTTATGACATTCGTTTGGAGGAACAGCCCACTGAGTTCATTCACATGTATGTATGTATGTATGTAGGCATATACAAATATGTATATATGTAATTATGTGTTTATATTTCCATCTCTTCCTCTATGTTGTAATTCTCATCAATCTGAGACACTTTTCTTTAGTCAAAACAGTCCCTTGACAGATATTTTTATAAATATTTTCTAGGAAAATATTTTTTCTGGCTATATTTCAGTTTCATATGTATTTATATGTGCATAAAACTATACAATTTGCTTAATAAATCCTTGTTTGCCCATGAGACTGAAATGTCAGGTGGTGGAATGACCATATGATAGGATGTGTACTCTTATTTAAAGACCAGAGCTCAGGTTTCTGCCCTGATAGCTATTGCAGGATAGATTCACAGGGACTGAGTGGGAAGAAAGCTCTTAGGTGAGTCAATCACAGTGGCCCAGACTACAATCTCATTCCCCCTTATCAATTCCATGTCCTTGTGATTAAGAAAGCTTCTTTTCATTCCTTGCCTAAATGAAACTTATTAAAATGATATTAGATACACAGGAACTTCCTGGCATATGGGGGAGAGGGGTGCAATCTATGAATCTATAAGTGGAGTTACTTAGAGCAATAATTCTTCTTCACAGATTCTATATCGAATATTTAATGATTTCAGTGCAAAATCAATACTACACCTATATCTTCTCTGAGATATACATATTGATATAGCTCTAGATGTAGACAGAGGTATAGATACAGAAATAGAAATAGACTTAGATATAGATGTAGACAAAATAGAGACATATTTATCAATACAAGTTTTTCCAAAGAACAACGAAAGGATTTTGTTAAATGAGAGTGGGTTGTAGTATATTTTAAATGGTGGATTATTCTTAACAAATTATGTATGATACATTACTAGTGACAAGTATGATAAGAAAAGGAAATGATCTGACCAGGTATGGAGAGAGAAACAAGAGGGAAAGGGATAAGAGGAAGCCATTTTAGCCTAGGGTTCATGAAATATTAAAGACCGGAATTATTGTGCATATAACCTTTCTCACAATAATATACTCAGTTGATGAACATTTAGTGAAGTAAAATAATAAAAGTTGTAATATTTTTCCAGAAAAATTAGAAAAAAATAACTATCCATGGAACTGGTCTAATTTTTTTAAAGCATGGTATATTAACCTGAACTTACTAGAATGATGTTGAAACGAGGATAAAAGTTAAAATTCAAAAGGAGATCTTAAAACACTTCAAACATATTCTCTGAGATATGATAACATCTTAAAATGTTGAATCAAGTAAATTAATTTATTATACTTAACTCTTAAATTTTACAACACATATTAAAAGGATATAAATTTGAAGGTACTATGTCAGATTCATATTTTCCATTATTTCTCATATCATCTACTATTTCTAACTTTAAACAGGATTAAATTCATGATATGAGAGGCAGTGTAACATATAGAGGTAGAGTTGTACTAATAATATTTTGTAACTATCTCTCAATAAAAAAAAATCATGACAAGCCTTTAAGTTTAATCTGAATTATTAACACTTTCACTTTGATCTCTTAAGTCTAGACAATCAGCAAAACAGTAAATAAGGGCCTGATTTGTAGCATTTGCCAATTTCTGAGGCCCAAATGCTTGCAATAAAAAATTAATAATTAGCTCTCTTGAGCTGGTTTGAGCTGCCTCCTGAAAACTCTTCTTAAAGTTGTCTTTCAAGTTAAGAAACTTGAGTTCAATCCCTGCTTCTGACATATTAGTTGCATGACCTTGGGAAAGTCATTTAACCCACCAGTGACCAGATAACTGTATATGACTTAAATTACAGAACTTCCTTTTGATACTTAGTGTCCTCATACCAATGAAATCACAAATGCAAATATTGATTATATTAATTATGTGTATGATTAATATAATCAAGTATTAAAGTCATAAAAGCTTGGCATAACTATCACTATCTGGATGAAATACATATTTTTAAATGCTTGTTATTTTCTGTTTTTTTTTTTATTTAGCAAGGCAATTAAGGGTTAAGTGACTTGCCCAGGGTCACACAGCTAGTAAATGTCAAATGTTTGAGGCCAGATTTGAACTCAGGTCCTCCTGACTCCAGGGCTGATGCTTTATCCACTGCATTACCTAACTGCCCCCAAAAACATATTTTGAAATCAATCAATAAACATATATTAAGTGTTTATTATGTGCTAAGCACTCTGTTAAATATGGGTATATAAATAAAAAGTATGAACAATCCTTGTTTCCAAGCAGCTTGCAATCTAAATAGCAGGAAACATATAGAAATTAGTATATTCAAGGAAAAAAGATAGAATATATGGATAATGGATAGTAACCTGAGAGGATGGCACTAGCATCTGGAATGAAGGGGGACAGGTGAAAGAGACTGAGAATAATATCCTTGTATGTATGAATCCCTTGAATCCCTTGAGTACATATCCCTTGAATTATATCTCAAATGAAACCAGGAATATTGAGAGTCCAAAGTTGGGAGAAAATGCATTATTCCCCATAGTGATAGGAGTTGGAGTGTCATGTGAAAGGAAGAATAATTAGAGCAATATTGCTGATTCTTGAATGTGTAGGAGAGAGTAGAACATAAGAATGCTATAAGAGTAGGAAGCAGGCAAAGTACCAGAAAAAAAAGTTGCTTATAAATATTCCTTGACCTCACTGGACTAGATAGCAGTGACTGGTAAGAGAAGAGATGAGTCCATGTGTGTGCTTGCAAAGAAAAAATATAACAACAATTTCCAACAGATTGGATATGTGGCATGAGTGAGAAGGAAGAGTTACACTGAAATTGCACATCTGAATAACTGGAAGTACAGTGATCTACTAGACAGTAATAGGGAGGTTCAAAAAAAAACAAGAGTGTGTGAGGGATGAGATTACCAGTTTTGTTTTGCATGTTGAGTTTGAGATTCCTATGACATACCCAGTTCAAAAATGTGCAGCAAGTAGTTAGATCATGTGATCCATCTGGAGCTCAGGATAGAGGCTATGCCTGAATAAATAGATCTGGATATCATCTGCATTGAGAACAAAACTGAGATCGTAGGAACTAATGAGATCACCAAGTGAGAGAGTATAGAGAGAATCCATCATGAGATAGTCTTCGGGACATCCATGGTTAGTAAGCATAACATAGATAAAAATTCATTGATAAAACTTAAAAAACAGTCGTCCAAGCAGAAGGAGAACCAAGCAAGAATAATGTTGTGAGAATTCATAATGTAAAGGGTACCCAAAAAGAGATTGTGGCTTACAGTGTCAAATGCAAATAGGTAAAGACGGATGAGGATCAAGAAGAGTGTATTGGACATGTCAATTAAGAGTCACTGATAACTTTGGAGGAAGAATTTTCAGTTGAATGATTAGGTCAGAGGCCTAGAGAAAAGGAAGTAAAACCACAAGTTACAGGTTTTCTTTTCAAGTTTATTTGAGAGGCAGAGGAGAGATATAGAGCATGGGAGTACAATAGCCATTTTGGTAAGGCTTGAAACTGTTGACTTAAGTCAGTAAAGAACCTGAGAATGATATTTCTTCATAGTGCAGGAAGAGAAGTTTTAAAGCTCTCTTGAGAGGAAGAAGAGAAGAAGAGAAAAGAAGAGAAGAGGGAAAGAGCAGGGCTTGGTGACTCTCCATATACATAATAGCAGCATGACAATTGCAGTCCCCTCACTTGAGCCGAAGCCTCCAAGAAAGGAAAATTTGGACGGTGAAAGCTAAAGGGATAGCTTGTAAGGTATAAGAATGTGTGTGTGTGTGTGTGTGTGTGTGTGTGTGTGTGTGTATGTGTGTCTTTAGTGATGGGTAGTGGCTCAGGTAGCTTGAGTACTGAGAGGGAATAATAAACTAGATATGGAGGAAATGGAGGTCCCCTGGTCCTTCGCTTTATTTCAGAAGGCTCAAATGCATACATGTTCCTAAGTGTATCCTTTCATTCCTTTAAAAGATGGCATCTAACTGATTTCATCTTGTTTCTCATTAACATCGGTGGTTGACCATATGCCTTGTATTTACTTGTGTCTCTTTGTTAGTAGGGCAGTTCTTGGAGCCACCCAGAAGAGAATGACTTTTTCCAGGTCAGAAATAAGACTCTTAATCTCCAGGTGATTGTTCATTTTCATTCTCCAAACTTGGGGCATGATCACAAGTTTTCAAACCTATGATTCTGAGGGCATGATTATTGACTAATTGGAGATGTTAAATGTGCCCCTTTAGATCAAAGGTTACTCCATTTGAGATTTGTAGCGGTTTACTGTGGAATTTAGTCCTTTTTTGTTTGCTTTGTATTTTATTTTTTGAATAACAAAACTTGGGCATGTTTTGTTGGCAATGTGAAAGAGTCAGTGATTAGGGAGAGAAAAAGGATTAGGGAAAATCTGAAGAAGAAGGCATATGTAGAGGAGTTGGATTTGACCATCAGAAGATCCATTATTATTAGGGACTAGAATGAAGGATGAAATAGTAGAGGGTGATGACTAAGGGATATGAGATGAGTATGAAGAGAGAAAAGAAGGCTCTTCTTTCAGTAAAGTATAAGGTGAAGTCCTCAGCAGACAGAGGGAGTATCATGGGAAACTTGAAGAAAGAAAAGTTTTGGAGGAGTTTTTGAAAGTGGCGTAAGGAATCAGGAATTACCTAGATTAGAGTGGACCCACTCAGCACAATTCTAAGATTTCTTCTAGTTCTATTTAGTAGTATTTGAATGGAAGCAAAGGAGGCAGGAAGTAAGAGTAATCCAGGACTTGGGCTGATAAAGTTTAATCAGGAATAACATAAGGGACCAAGATATTCAAGATCAGTGGATAGTATACAGTTGAACTGGTTTTCCAAAATGTCAAGATCAGGCAAAGAGTCTGGGCATGGCATTGTACTGAAGGTTAGAGGGATTGGAAGTCATAGTGAGGATGAAGAGTAGGTTTAGGAGAAGCCCTGTATGGGGAATATGGAAAGATAAAAGGTTTTAATTTATAAGATAAAAGAAATTTAGAGTTCTTAAACAAGGAAGTTAAATACATGTGAATGATGGCAAGACAAAGGAAATGACTACCCCTGTGTGTTGCTGAGCCAGACTGAAGGAGTATGCCATGGGAGTTGAGTTTATTAAATAGCTGGGATGCTAGATTACTTGAGTGAGCACTCACATGTATGTTGACACACCCTAATATCAATGCAATAGTTGGGATGCAGATCAAGACTGTGAAAGAGTCACTGACCTCATTAAGAAAGGAAGGAGAATGTCCTAGGTGTTGTTAGATAATAGATACCAGCATCTGGCATAATAAGTTGGTCATAAATTTGGATTGAATGAATCTTGAAGGAGGAGGGGCAAGGGAGTTATGGTGGTAAAGGTTGTCTGGAAGTGTCTTTGAGCAGAATATAGTCATCTAAATCCTCTATAATGACCAGTGATTTAGGTATGAATCAAGTATGAAAAGTGAATATAGTAATACAAAAGTTGGAAAAATCAATATTAAGAGGGAGCCAGGGAGATCAGAATTGCTCACATGGACTTGGCATTGGAGGAAGAGAAGGACATTGAGCCATAGCTTGAGTAATAAAACATCTAAATTTTATCATTATAAGTAATTCAAACAATGCAGGTACCAATGGAAAGTAAAGGCCTCTTTAGCAACCTCAATTGAATTGAATTCCAGGAAAAATCCGAGTCTTTATGGTAGGAAAATAAAGATGGGTATGTCAGTGGATGCCTAGGTAAAGAAGGGATTCACCAGATTGCCAAGGTTTGCATCTCACAATCCAAATTAATGTGCTTTCAAAGGGCAGATGTTATGAGTATGAAGAACTATATAGGTACCCAGATGAAAGCTGGGTTTACTGGGGATTGAGGAGACTTTATTAATAGTGTATGAGTGAGTGTGTATTTAAAATATTTTGTATTTTGTCTGTGGGGTAACAAATGTTGTTTTATGGTTGATATGTACATATGTATGTGTGTGTATATGTGCTTGTGTGTGCGTGTGTGCCCGCATACACACACACACACACACACACACATGCACACGTACTTTCTCTTGCCAGGGAATTAGAAATCTTTTAAATCATTTTTGTATAAATGTAGAATTGTATAAATGTAGAATTTTTAAAAATACTTATCTTCTGAGGTTCCTAGAGGAAAGTGAGTGGCAGTTTTTGTGACTCTTTTGGAGAGACTTCATCAAGTTAAATCTGGTCCAGAACCTTGGGTCATTGACTACTTATTTATGAGGAAACTACTTTATTTACTATTCATTTTATTGTGATAGGAGGGCGCATGATATGAGAATGACCTTAAGGTAGATATAGACATAAAGACAGGAATACTGTTTGGTGTGATTAAAGTGCTAACATTTTTCTCTGAATGCTGCCTAACTTCTCCAATACCTATTTTACTTTATTCAAGTTCTAGCTCACAATGAACTGGGTAAAATTGAATACTGAAGGCACTTTCTAGAATAACAAGCTCACTGCAGAATAAAAAGTCAGTTACAATATAAGAATATGCCTAATAACGTATGTGTAGTGATATCAAATTAGGAGTGGTAGAAGAATGGTTTTTCAGTGTCCATATTCCTCATATAAAAAGAAAGAAAATTTGAAAATAAAAGAAATTATATTTCTTTTCCTTAAATGCAATAAGTATAAAAGTGAGTCTGAGAAAGCTTGTGTACCTCCATCCACGTAACATAACTTAAAACCAAAAGGATGTGGCTTTGGAACAGCTGGAGCTATGATAGAACAAGGCTCAATGGAAAATATAACCAGATATTCTAATACACTGTAAGGAGTGGTATGAACTCATCCAACCCACTCAATATATTTGTTTTTAATTATTTTAGGAATTATAAATTTTCACTGCTGGGCTTATGCCACAAGGAGATCAAGATCACAAAGAAAGATCATACAAGCATGCATATATTGTAGATACATATACATCACATGCATATACAGATATACATACATAGATATGTACACATACATGCACATGTAAATATGCAAAATATGTGTATCTATACACGTGTAACATAGATGTATATAATGTAGATACATACAGATACATAAAACTTTTACATGTAACTATGTTCATATAAATATCTATGGGGCAAAGAACTGATTATAAATGCTATTTGAATATAACAGAAAATTATCATGTAATAAGAAATGATGACTATGAGGACTTCAGAAGTAATAAAAAAAAACATGGGAAATATATACAAAGACATGTAGAATAAAGTAAGCAAAATCAGGGCAGCAATATACCCGGTGACATTAATAATAGAAAGAAAACCAGTCATGGTACTAGAAGACAGATTAAGAAAATGTGCCTTCTCAGAGGAGAGAGATAAGAGTGTACCAGGGAAGAATTTTGTATATATTTGTCAAATGTGTGTGTGTCACAGCAGTGTTGTTAAAGACTCTGGTATTTATTTATATGCCTATGACCTTTTGCAGTTTAATGTTTATCTATGTGTCCCTTCTCCTAACCCTATTTTCCCCATCACTGTGACCTCCAATATCTCTACCCCTCAATATTTTCTGAGCACTGACCTAGCTCTGACTTCACTTCCCTTTCATTTCATTCTCAATGCTATAGTTAGGCAATTTAATTCAACACTGTCCTCTGCTTTCTAATTCCTCTTTTTTTTGTTTTATCAGTCTTTATTGCATCTTCAATCTTATATTACTTCCTCCATCTGTCTGCTTCAGTCCTGCACAATGCGCTTTTGAATGGAGCTGAAGAAAATCACACAACTGTACTATCATAAATTCATTATATGCAACTCCAACTGGATCCTCTCTGCAGCAAGGCAATCCTTTCATTCTACTTGATTGCTTCTTTACCTCACTCACAGTAAGCTATTCCAAACCTTTTTTCTCTCCTTCTAAATTTCCCCCTTATTTGACCTCCCCTATCCCTCAATTTAGGACCTCACCTCTTAAAACAATGGTACTAAATTAAAATAGTAAACTACTAAGAAAAATGAAATCATTTGACATTAATTTTCCTTTCTGCTTCATCTAAAAACCTATTGAGATTTTGCCTTTCTCCTTCTTTTCTTATCTCTTTCAAAGTGGTGGTCCTTCTAGCCAAGGGTATATTTTATAATGCTTTTGATCCTGTGCCCCAACCCCCATTCTTTCCTAAAAGATTGTAAACTCAATCATCCCCTCTCTAGAATCTTTATCTTCTCATGAGCTGGTTATTTTTCCTAATGCCTTCAAAAATGTCTATCTCCCCATCCATAAAAACCCATCACCATACACTCCCATACTCAAACTTTTATCTTTTATCTCTCCTTTCTTTCTCAGTAAAGCTACTAGAAAAAAAAAAAAACTGTTTTTACTCATTGCCTTTACTTTCTCACCTCTCACTTTCCAACTCTCCCTGTTATCCTATTTCATCATTCACCTGAAACTGTTATGGCAACGTTAACCCTTTCATTCTCAAATCTAATAATGGCCTTTCTTAAGTCTCTTTTCTTGCTTTATTTGGTAATGCTGACTACCCTATTTTCCTAGATACTATCTTCCCTCTTTTGTGTGTGTGTGTGTGTGTGTGTGTGTGTGTGTGTGTGTGTTTGTGTGTGATACCACTCTCTTCATTCTCCTCCTGCTTGCCTAACTTTCACTTGATCTCCTTTGTTGGTTAATCTTCCACACCATACCTCCTAAATGTTGCTCAAAGCTCTGTCCTGAGATCTCTTTTCTTTTCTCTTTACACACACATTCTCTCTTGGTATCCTCCTTATCTCCAATTAGTATGTAGACAACCTACAAATCCCTCTATAAATCCCAGAGCTATAGTCCTATATTACCAATTGTCTAGTGAATAGTTCAAACTGAATGATTTGATGGCATACAAAACTTAACATAAAACACATTATCACCACTCTAATTCAGTTGGTTGTTGTCCTTCATTCTTGAAAAGGACCAAAATGACATCACTTTGCTGGGGTCACGGTATGGTATGTCCAAATGTGACTCATCAGACCAACATGAGGTCAAAACGCTCTATCACAGGTGAGGCACAAATAGTCACTATGAACAATTGGGGTGGAGATGTCTCTAAATTCACACATCTCACATTTCTTTTGAGGTACTGAAATTCTACTTTGCTCATAGAACACAGCACCTTGATGCAGGCACTCCAGGCTGGGTGGTCCTTTGCCAGCATCTCCCAGGTCATGCAATCAATTCCAAGGTTCTTCAGAGAGACCTTTAGAATGTCCTTGTTTTGCTTCTTCTGACCACAGTGTAAACACCTTCCTTGTGTGAGTTTTCCATAAAATAGTCTTTCAGGCAAGCATAAGTTTACATTTACCACCCAAATTAACCCCCTTTTTAAACTTCCCATATTTTTTCAAAGACACCAATATCCTTTCACTCTTAGAGTCTTCCCAATTGTCATTTCAGTATTATCCCCAAATTTATAGCTTTCTTTATCCAATACCTTCAGTTAATAAGTAAAACTTCTAGTTTCTACCTCCACAACATCTCTCAAATTTTACCTCTTCTCTGTACTCACACAGCTATCCCTTTAATTCCAGCCTTCATAACCTGTTTCCTAGAATATGGCAACTGTGTCCGGTTTGTTGTCCCTGACTCAAGTCTCTCTCCACTCCAGGGTATCTAACACACTGCTCCACTGAGATTTTTGCTAAGTGCACATCTGACTACATTACTCTCCTACCTAGTAAACTCCAGTGGCCCCATAATGCATCTAAGATCAAATATAAATTTCTCTCTAGTTTTTAAAGTCTTTTACAACCTGGCCCTAATTTTTCTTTCCTGTCAAATTTCACTATGCTTGGTCTCAGGCTCTATGATTTAGCCAAAGGCAGACTTCCTTCTGGCCCTCACACATGATGTATCATCTCCCACTTTTAAATGTTTTTTTTTTAATATCAGTTACCTTCCATGGTTGGAATGCATTCCCGTCTTATCCCTGTCTCACAGAACTCATCTCTTCTTTCCAGTCACAGCTAAAGTACCTCCTTCTATGAAGCCTTTCCTGATTCCTTCAAGCTGCTACTCTCTCTTCCAAACTTCCTTGCATTTAACTTAATTATTTTTAAAATATTTATTCTATGTGGGCTTATATGTGTATTTATTTTCTTCTTTATTAGAATGTAAGCTGCTTCTGAGTGTAAATTGTACTCAAAATTAGATATTCTTTCTAATACAGTCTTCTGTCTCATTTATTGGAGAGAATATCTATTCAGGTGTACCTTGTACTAGGTAATTCCTACGCCCTCTACAACTCAGAGATAATATGATTTTGTCAAATGTGTATGTGCATGTACATAAAACACCTAAAATAACATCTGATACTTGCTGGGCACTTAATAAATGCTTGTTAACTGATTGATTACCTGATTAGAGAAAGCTCAGTGGTGTAGTCTATTAATGGAGAACAGGATGTCTAGTTAGGAAAATCTAAGTTCACATCCAGCCTCAGAAATACTAGCTGTGTTGCCCTGGGTAAGTCACTTAAGCTTTGCCTGTCTTAGTTTTCACATCTATAAAATAGGAGCAATGATAGCATCTACCTCTCAGGATTGTTGTGAAGATAGAATGAGTTAATATTTGTAAAGTGCTTTTGTAAACTTTAGAACATTATATAAGTGCTAGATAAGTGCTAGTTATTATTGGTATTTTTCCTTGTTACAGGTGTGGTTTCAGCTTGTAGGTGGGAAATTAAGTGGTGGCTATGATGTAAAAGCAAAAGTCATCAACATCACTTATTTAATATATATATATATATATAATATATATATGTATATATGTACATATATATATTATATATATATATGCAATTTTATGACTATGCTCCCTAACTAAGATTTTCCCCCAAAGAGTAAAGGTAAGTGAATTTATATAACATAATCAAAAAAAATCATTGAACTAAAGAATCTCTGTGTTTCAATCAGTTAATAAATCAACAAACACATTAAGTACTCACCATATGCCAAGAACTGTGCTCAGTGCTAAAGTGTCAAAGTCAAAAGTAAAAATAATCTTGATGTCATAGAGCTTGAAATCTGGGGAAGAGGACATGCATATCCATACATGTAGATATGGATATACATAAAAATCTATCCAAATAAATACAAAATAATGGAAGAAGGGAACAGGAATGAGGGACAATGATATAAGGAAAATGAGACAAGATAGGCTTTATCTAGAAATTGGCACCTGAGCTGAGTCTTGAAGGAAAGCAGGACTTCTTAGAAAAGTGAATTGAGGAGAAAGCTCAGGAAAGCTGTTCCTCAGCTAAAGTTTCCTCTACAACACCCTGGGAAAATGGTTATCAAAATATCACATGAAGATTTTTAATGTACAGAAATCTACTACCTTCTGAGATAAGCCCTCTACATTTTTGGACTGGAATACATTTTAGCATCCAATCTAATTGCAAAATAATTTGATCTTTGCTCTCCTTTGTATACAAATACACTATTTTTTGATTCATGTCTATATCAGGAGTTTCAAAAAATAATTTAGAGTAAAAATTTTGATAAATAAGTTTTAAAATAATGGTGATAGCTTGTACTGAGCCATCCATGCTCTCTCTCTATTTCCTTTCAGAATGTAGAGATAGCTGTATTTTTTGTTGTTGGTTTTGCTATTGTTCAAGAAAGTATTGCATTATATTAGGTATAGTTTAAGTTTTTAATTGTTTTGAGCAAGGTTAGTTTTTCAAGAATAGTTTTTAAATAAATAAAAATTCAGGTTCTTTCAGTAAACCTAGTTGTGATCATACTTAAACTGGCAATCCTTAAGCAGAGAATTTATAAACTGCAGAAATCCTAAATAAACATAAGAGGAGTATGAAAATTTTCCTGGAAACAATATAACAGAGTATCTTTGTCATTGTTATGAAAAACTTTCTAATAATTAAAGCTGTCCAGAAATGAATTGGATTTCCTAAGAAACAATGATTACTGGAGGACTTGAATAAAGGACTGTAAGATCCTGATTAGATTATGAACTCCATAATGGCAGCAACATTTTTCCTCTTTTTGTATTCCCAGCACTTAGCACAGTGCTTGATGAGTAGTAGGTACTAAATAAATTATTACTGACTGACTTTTCATAGGTCATGAGATCGTGGATTTAGAATAGGAAAGGAATTTAGAAGTCGTGTAGATCAACCCCTTGATTTTATTTATGAGGAAAGAGAGGCTCAGAAAGAAGAAGGTATATACTCAAACTGAAAGAGGTAGTAAGTGGCAGCTCCAGAATTTGAAATAAGACCTGTGCCCCAAATTCAAAATTAGGTGTTCTTTCTAATACAGTACTCTGCCTCATTTGTTGGAGAGATTATCTTTTCAGGTGTATCTTGTACTAAGTATTTTCTGTGTCCTCTACAATTCAGAGATAATGTGATTTTGTCAAAGTAAATATGTAGAGTATATCTGTAAGACCATGGAAATGGAATGGTGCCATATTTATTCTTGATAGTTAAGGAGGGATTGTTGATTTGGGGGGGGTTATTATTAAGCCTTCAACTTCACTGTAGCTACTGTCTCAATTAGTATCTTTGCAGATTCCCTGGGACACCAGCAAATAAGTATAATTTTATCTCTTCTCTACCTATTTTTACACCTCTGATTTCTTCATCTGTCTTATTGCTGTTGCAATTTCAAGGACAATATCAAGTAAGGTTTGGGAAGAGTGGGCATCCTTGTTTCACTCCAATGTTGGGAAAAAAGATTCTATTGTGCATGATACTTGCTTTTGGTTTTAGATACTTTAGGATGTTTAAAAAAAGTACTTCTATGTTTTTACTTTTCAGAGTTTTTATCATGAAAAAGTGATGCACTTTGGTACAGGCTTTTACTTCATCTATTGAGATGATCATGTAGTTTGGATGTTTTGGTTTTTAATATGATTCATTTTGCTGATTGTTTTCCTGATGTTGAACCATTATCTCTGCATTCCCAGTATGAATCTCTTTAGTCATAATCAATGATTTTTAGCTAAATATGTTTTCAGTCATTATTTATTAATCGTATTGATATAGTTTTACTTCTATGTCTACCTTTTCCTTGCTTAGGTATTAGGACTACAATTTTTCTCCTGCAAAGATTCTGGCAGAGTGAGTTCTTTCTTAGTTTTTGAGAATAATTGTGAAGCATGGGTACAAGTCATTCTTAAAATTTTTTTTTAATAAATTTCTTTATTTATTTTTAGTTTACCACGCACGGTTCTACATAGTTTTGAGTTCCAGTTTTTCTCCCCTCCTTCCCCCCTCCCTCCCCAAGACGGCATGAAGTCTCATATAACTGTCATGTATAACTTCACATTGAATTAATTTATACACTAGTCAAGTCGTGGAGAAGAATTTTGACCAATGGAATGAATCATGAGAAAGAAGAAACAGAACCAAAAAAAAAAAAACAAAAAAAAAACCCCAAAAACAAAAGAGAAGCAGAAAAGGCGAGCATGTAGTGTGCCTCAGTCTGTATTCAAACTTCGCAGATGCGGCCATCTTGGCTCCGCCCCCCATTCTTTAAAATTTTGACAGAATTCTATTAAGAAATCTATTAAGACCAGGAGGTTTTTTTCTTCTTTTTCTCCTCTTTCGTAGTTTCTTTTTTGAAAAAAAATGTTTTCAGTATTCATTTTTGTAAGATTTTGAGTTCTTCTGTAATTATCTAGACCCTATTCTTTGTATTCCTGTTCTGAATTTTCCATTCTTGGATTTCCCTTCTAGGAAGTTTCTTCCACTGCTGTGTAGGTATTGCCCCATCAATTCACCCTTTCTGCTCTGCTTCACATCTGAAACAATGTCAGTTCCTTAGGTAACAGCGAGGACACTACCCTGTGGTATCAAATGGTACCCCACCCCACCACTACCATGTTTCTGAACACGTAGCCCACCACGTATCTGTATATTCCCATTGGTAGCCTTTGTTTTCCCACTTGCCTTGAAATCTCTTCCCTGAGTCCATGTTCTACTCATCCCAGGTGCCAGTTGCCACCAAGATTTCCAACCACCATCACCCATCCCTGCCCTTGAGGTAGGATAAGTAGTATTTTTAAGTACCACATCCTACAACCACACCTAGTGCAATGTCCTCATCGCTCTTCATAGAACATTTATCTTTACACATGGAAGCATTCATCAATGGAATCCTCTCCCAACAACAAAGGCCTCTTGCCTTTTCCACCACTTTTAAATCCTTTCTCCATCCTCCCAACCAACTCTACTGTAGGCTTTTATCTTCTTGAGACCACAGAGGTTGCCTTCCTCTTATTGCTATCCCTCAATTTAAGGTAGGCAGATTAGATACTCACCTCTTTCCTCTGATCCTTTAGCCGTTTTTATATATCCTCACATTTTTAATATAGTCCCACCAAAAAAAAGGCATCAGAAGGCAGAACATTGCCAAGTTCTATCCATTACGTTCTAGACTTTTCTCTATCTCCATTGGACTGCCACTTTCATTCAACCCTGTCTTCTTGTGTTTATTTAGAGAAAAGTATCTTACTGGTTTCCCTGCTGTCAGTCTGTTGCTGTTGGCTGTTGCGTTCATTCACCCTTCCAGAACGTCTGTTATCTGAACTTTTCAAGAAGCAAATAACCTCTTCCATTCTTGTTTTCTTTCTAAGAATCTTTCAAAAACCTCTTTATTATTGAATGCCCCTTGTTTTTTATTTGATTGGAACCTCAGATTTGCAGGATAGATCACCCTGGGTTGCACTCTGAGCACTATTATTCTTAGATCCATTTCTTCCTGAGTTTTCTGGTGGGTGAAGAACAGTCTTGTTTTATTTTAATTTCCTTTCCTTGTGTGTGAAGGTCTTTCTACCAAACACTTGCAGAATTTGTTTCTGAATTGAATTGGCAGATTTAACCACTCTGTTTATTGGGAGTTATAGCCTTTGATTTTCTTTTATTTTCTTCTGATGGAGATCAATGAATTTATTGAATTGGTGTTTTATTTTCTCTTTGTAATTTCTTTAGTATTTTTTTCTCACATGATGGTATTCTTTTTCCCCCTCTTGTTTTGCTCTGTGAAAATCCTTAGTTTGTCTGTGTGTAGGTTTTGCTTGGATATTGAGCTCATTTTCTTTTATTGTTTGTTTTCTTTTATCCTCTTCTAGATTGTCCTTCAGTTTAGTGTATTTGCATTGTTCATCTATTATTCTCTTTTTTGTTTCTTTGATGAAACGTGGCATTGCAGATTCCAGTTTTCCTGTTCTGTTCACTTTTTACTATGCATGCCATCAATTCAATTCTGATTTCTCTTTTAAGCTAATCAAGAATAGTGTGTTGTGGTTCCATGTTCTTTTCATAATCCGCAGGTCCCTCTGCCTCATCATTTTTGTTCTGCAATATTTATTCTTAGATGCCTAAATTGGACACTAGATCTGGAGGCCCTATTTCTTTCTGATTTTTCTTTTCTCTATGGACTTTTCTATTTATGTTCAAGGTCTCTAAGTTTTTTCTACCTAATGTATTTGAAGTTTTAACACTATTTTAACCTTATTTTCCCTCAATGTTTCCCTTCTGGATCCTTCCCTTGTAATGATACTTTCTCTGGAGGCTGGATCTCAAACCTTCTCAGCCTTCTCCCATACTGGACAACTAATGTTTCTTCAGCCCTGGTCTCTTCTCTCATGACTTTTGTGTGTGTGTGTGTGTGTGTGTGTGTGTGTGTGTGTGTGTGTGAAAAATAAGTCCAACTACATGCTGAACTCTTTCCCTCAGGTTTATTGGAGTACCACACAGCCTCCTTCCCCTGCCCCCACACACATGGTATACTGTCTCACTCCCTCTGTTCTTCATTTTTCTGACCCAGTATCCATAGTTCAGAGAGCTGTCATGCTGGTACAACTGTACCTTGAATCTCTGAGACTTTGGGAAAAGGGGAGGTGCGGAGTGTGCAGTGGAGCTTTATTTCAAGTTGAGACACATATCCTGCCCTCTGTTGTGCCAGTCCCTGGAAGACATCTTTTGAAGCAGAGAATTCTGCCACTGTCCTCTTTCTCTGGCATGGTCTCAGCAAGTTTCTATGGCCTGGAGCACTGCTGCAGAGATTTCTCTCTATCACTGCTGGACCAAATTTCCACAGCTTAGAGACAGAATCTCCATGGTGCTACAAAGAGAGGAAGGCAACAGGGATGTGAGGTTGGGTTTTCTTGCTCTGATATCAGCTTCTTGTGTCCGGCTAGTTGGACCTCACTGCTGTTAGCTAGGTGGGCAATGAGGGAAGGGTGTGGAATAAGCTCAGGGTAGTTGGCAGTTCATGTTTGTTTGCTTTTTAGCTTTCTTTTGGATTTGATGTGTTCCAGACCATGGAGACAGCTTAAGTTCTTTTGTTATTGCATATTTTCTGTTACAGAGAGACTTGAGAGTTTGTGGGAAATAGAGAAAATGTCTAGTCTTCCGTCTTGATGATCAGGTGACTCAGAAGTCCATGGCATTTCAGTGGATTACAAATTTAGAGTCATTTGGGGGGGCATGAAGATTATTTAGTGCAAAATTTTCATTCTATAGATAAAGAAAATGAGGCAAAATGTATTAAGTGACTTGACCAAGGTCAAAGAAGTAGTATGAGCCAGAGTTGGGTTTTAAACCCAGATGTTCTGCCTAAAAATTCAACACATTTTTTTTTTTGTTTTACAACATGCTTCCTTTCAACATTTCCACATTAGTGCATTAGTATGAAAATTAAATGGGAAAAAGTAAAATGATTAAATTAATTAGCATTTAATAACTCTGATAACTTTATTACTTTTTCAGCTGGTTCTCACTATCACATCCAAACTGTAATTGCAGCAGCCACTCATAGCCCAGATTCCAATATTTACTGAAACAGAAGATTTAACCTTCTCTGTTTTTGTGACCTGGAGCAGTTTGCCTCTCCTCAGGCAGGCTGTTTACCTCCCCTACCACCATCTCTTGGGATAGCTGGGACTCACCATATTGGTGCTGATGTTAATGGGCTTTGGCCCCATTTCAGGTCAGAACTTCTAAATTAAAGGAATCCATAAGCCTCAGCCTTCTTAGCAGCAATAAATAAAGGAATGTGACATTGTGTCCAGTTTATAACTGAAAAGCTTTTAAAAAATGTACAAGATGACTTTATTTTGTTTTAGTAGCAAGACACACACACAACTATTGGCCTGACTTTAAGTTAAATTGAATCAAAATATTCCCTTGTCACGAATAATTCTCTCACCTTTATATTATGGTCTAAAGAACTGAACCAACTAGACTAGTAATAAAGGAAATGAAAAAATCTATTTAAAACATCCTGAAATTATGTGAAATCAGGGGAGAAACACCTTTTAAAATTCTGATGCATCTCTGAAATCTTAAAAGTATGTTCTAGAGATATATATATATATCTCAAAGAACAATAGAAAATAAGAAATTCTTTTCTAAAAAATTTTAGGTGTCCTTAAGAAAATAGAGGGCTGAAAAACAGTAAGGGCATGAATGCTTTTAATAGAGTGATTTTTATCATGAGATTTAGAAAGTGAATAGGATCAGACAAAAAAATCAAATAGTGAAAAATAAGATCATTCTAGTTTTAACTCAGAAAACATCCCTTCATTTCACACTGGAGAGGAAAACAAAAATGAAACCTTCCCACCAACTTTCGGTAGTAAAGTCAACCCATGTCAGGTACTTGTAAACAGATCAAAGTGTGAATTCTGATTAGTTATAGGTCAAAATGTAAGGAGCTATCCAGTGTCTTTCTTGGGTCCCATTAGCTGTGCATCACTTACAGTTATCTTCAAAAACTTTAGAAAGATTTGGAAGAAATTCAGGAATGTTCATTTCCCACTGGGACATCAATAAGTTATATCCTATACAATGAATATACAGTAGGAGATAAGTATTCACAAACCCAATATTTATGCAACTACTGATGTAAGCAATCCATTTAAATGGACTCTAGTTTATTGGAAAATCACTAATGTGACCACTCATAATGAGGTTTAGTACCTACGAATGGCTTGTAAATTACATTTTATAATGATTTAGTTATACCTTTAACCTTTCCACAAGTACATATTCCTCCCATCTTTTGTCAGTATTATTCTGATTCTCTGCTTAACAAATAAGAAAAGTAAGCTTCATGTAAGCAACACATTCTTGACTTTGTATATTATATCACAGTGTCTTAGCATGTACATTGGATAGAACATAAAATGTCCCTTCCTTATTTTACTTTGCATATATGCTCCTTTAGAGGACTTTTTGGTGTGTGTATGTGGGGGGCCATTTTTTTTTCTATTTTGCATGGAGCAGGGTAAATAATAAATAATTTAAAATTTTATTTAATTGATCAACTGAATGATGACAAATCCTTAAAAGGCTCTTGACATGTGTTCCATAAACAGCTATAGTATTTCAGTTACTTTTAACATAGACTTTTCAAGAAAAAAATATAAAAATGTGGATGCAAGTATTATTCATAAAAGTATCCATTCTATTCCTGGAGGCAAAGGAATGGACTAGATGACTTTTCTAGATTGCATTAGGGTAGCATACAATTCCAAACTTGGTAACAGGAAGATCTGAATTAGAATCTCACTTCATACACCTACTACTAGTGTGGTCCCAGACACTTCAGTTAACTCCTCCAACATTATATTTCTTCATATACATGGTAAGGATAATAAACCAGGGTCAACTGAGAGAATGTCGAATGGACGATATGTATTTAAAATTTAAAGGGTCATATTAATGAAAGGTATTAGTATTCATGTTTCTATAGGTTGTTGAAGAATCCACTTAAATTTCTAAATTTTAAGTTCTTCATAACTGTAATGAGTCATAACACATATATTTATTTTCCTTATATACAAATTAAGACCTAGGTTTGAGTTTTATAGATTTCGATTTAATTCAGTTCTCTGTGTTTTTTTTTAACTAATTTGGATGTTGTTATGTTTGTCCTTCATGTTCAAAGAGGACCAGCCTCACTTTCTCCTCCAGAGCCATCTGGATCCAGTGACCAGATATTCATCAGGATGACTGGAGATGACCCAGGATGTAATGGGGGACCCTGGCCCTTTTAAGCTAAGGCCTTTTCATGTACTCACTTAAAGTGAGGGAATGCCCATTCAGTGAATAAGCCTCTTTAAGAAGTGAGTCAAGGGATGGCCCCTTTAATTAGGAAAAAAAAATTAAAAAAATCAAGCTGGGAGGGGAAGAACCTCAGGGTTGCTGTTTCAAAGAGAAACAGTTCACTCTAAGGCAGGAAGGCCCAAAATCCAGCCATTAACTAGAACTTGGGCAGGAACCTATTCCTTCCTTCCTTTTTCTTTCTTTTTTTCTTCCTTTCTTTCTTTCTTTCTTTCTTTCTTTCTTTCTTTCTTTCTTCCTTCCTTCCTTCCTTCCTTCCTTCCTTCCTTCCTTTCCTCCCTCCTTCCCTCCCGCCCTTCCTTCCTTTCTTTCTTTCTTTCTTTCTTTCTTTCTTTCTTTCTTTCTTTCTTTCTTTCACAAAACCTTAAACCCAGTTCACTCTGAAATTCATAGATTGGACCACAATAGGTCCCTACCCAAGCTCCACTTAATGGCTATATTTTAGGCCCTCCTAGCTTAGAGTAAATGTCAATGGTAGCTGTTTGTCTTTGGAATAGCAATTATGGGGGTCTTCCCCTCCCAGCTTGATATTTTTTTAAAAATTTTTCTAATTAAAGGAGCCATCCTTTGACTCACTTCTTAAAGATGCCTATTCACTGAATGGGCATTACCTCACTCATTAAAAGGGCCAGGGTCCCCGTTGCATTCTGGGTCATCTCCAGTCATCCTGATGAATATCTAGTCACGGGATGCAGATGGCTCTGGAGGAGGAAGTGATGCTGGTGACCTTGCACAGCCCTCCCTCACTCAAATTGAAGTCAATGGCAAGTCATGTCATCATTTCCCTAATGTCATGGTCCTCTTCATAAACAAAGGACAAACACAACCTGTGAGTAAACCGAGCTTCCTGAAAGGGGACCCAACTAGTTGGGTAACTCAGTTTGTTCTCTCCCTCTCCCTCTACTTCTCTTCTCCAAAGGAAGGTAAATTTTCATGGCCAGAAGCTGTCCACTTAACTTGGGGTTTACTGACTAATTTGGTACTATTGTGGAGAATGATTTGCCAGTTCCTGGCATTAGTGTTGGGTTACATAAGACCCTCACTCTCTGCAATGAAGGAACACAGAGTCTAGAGAAGGAAGTTACGCTGCAAGCACTTCTTATTTCTAAATTTCAAAGATGAATAATATCGTTGACATATCCCTCAATGGGATAGATGTTTTACTGGAATATCTTTTGCCATCATCAGCTTCCTGAGTTACAAATCTATGAATTCGACTAGGCTGTTTTTCAATGTAAAGGCTTTTAAACTGTACAGAAGTCCATACTCAAAGGCTTTAGGACTGGGGTGGGGGATAATCTCTCACAGTTGGAATAGAATTTAGTAAACAAAGTCCACTTCCATGCCCTAATGAGACAGGACCTTGGTGGAGAGTGATGCAAATGTAACTATAATATTAAATTATATATGAAAAGTACATTAAAAATGTGCTTACAAAAGTCATGAGGCTCAAGGTGGAAAAGGTTATTACTAATAGGGGGATTTATGGTTGATGTCCTTGCAGAAGTGAAATATGAGTTAAGCTTTAATAGATGGAGGAAAATTCAGCCATAGGTGAGAATTAGTTTATCATTTTTCATATTTATACTCATACTGTCTAGCTAGCACAGAGCCTTGCATATAGGCCAAGTTGACATGTTACTTACACCACATACCCTACACAATCTATATTCTGTATATTTCGGGTGCACTCTGAATGTCAAGGGTAGCTATTTGTCTTTGGAACAGCAACTCTGGGGGTCTTCCCCTCCTAGCTTGATATTTAAAAAAAAAAAAAAACTAGTTTATCATTGTATCAGAGATCCCTGAAAGCCTTTGAGTGTTTAGTAACATTTGTTGAGTTCTTTAATTAGAAGACACCTGAGGATAGAATTAAGAGAAATATACTTTAAGGGGTGGCATAGAAGAGGGGAATCTGGCAATGGACACAGAAGATGAGCATTTGGAGAGTTAGAAGAACCACAAATTTGATGTTTCTGAAGCCAAGGAAAGAATAGTATTCTGAAAGAGTTATCAGAGTATAAGTGACTGTAAAGGTTAAAAAAGATGAGATTTTAAAAAAGAGGTCATTTAGGCTTCAGTTTCCCCATCTTTAAAGTTAAGTGGCTAGGCTACATCATGATATATGATATTTCTCTAAGCTCTCTGTTATCTCTAACTCCAGAGATGCAATGGTGTTATAATTAATTGATCATTCATGACTTTTAAGAAAGCAATTTCTGTAGAGTGGTAAAAATGGAAGCAAGATTACAAGAGGCTGAGGAGAGACAGGGTGATATGGAAGTGAAAGATCTAGATGTTAATAGTTTCTCAAGAAGCAGAGAGTACAGAAGACATAGTAGATTGATGAGATAGAATCATCACAGGGATAGGATGGGGTGATCTGAGTACCCTACAGATCAACTGGCATGTAAATCACTTAACAATGTGGCCTTTTGTCATCTATCCAGACTTTTTACTCTCTTCCATGAACACTACACTCTAGTAACATTGGAAATTCTCAGCTCCCTTGAACTTGAATCCATCTCTTGTATTCTCTCTCTGCCTTTAGACTTTTTTTGTTATAATTCAGTGGTTTTTGATTCACATCCAACTCTTAACTAACCCATTTGGGGTTTTCTTGGTCAAAGATACTGGAGTGGTTTGTCATTTCCTTTTCTAGCACATTTTACAGATGAGGAGACTGAGGCAAACAGGGATAAGTGACTTGTCCGAGGTCACATAGCTAGTAAGTGTATGAAGTCATATTTGAACTCAGGAAAATGAGTCTTCCTGACTTCAGGCCCAACACTCTATTCACTGTGCCATCTAGCTGCCCCACTTTGTACTAGCTGTCCCCCAAAGCCTGCAATACTTTGCCACCTCACCTCCAGGTCTTAGAAACAGTTTACTGGGGTATGGTCACTGTGCATGCTATAGCTTCTTGTAGCCACAGATAATAGTTGGGGTACAGGCAGACACACAAAATGGAAAAGAGCTTTGAAGATAGCTTGACAGCCCTAACACCAGAAGTATTAGTCTTTCTTAAACACCCATACAGCATGAGAGAGAGAGAGAGAGAGAGAGAGAGAGAGAGAGAGAGAACATTTAAAAGTCCCTAAAACAAACTGATATTTGCTGGAGACATGTCATGGAAGTAAAAAGGAGGGATTGGGATTCTGGGATCAAGTTAAAGGATTGGTTTTAGCAAGGAGTAGGGATGAATTTTGCTCCAAGGCAGAAAAATGGAGGAGAAAATGTTTGGTGGTATTAAGAAGATTTGAGATGTAAAAGGGCCATATATGGAGCTCCTCTCAGATGTTCTCAATATTCTAGATTTATCTATTTCATCTCTCCCCTTGGGTGGGTATTGACATCTTGTGTAGATGAGAATTCATATGAGAATAACATGTCAAAAAATATAAAGGGAAGAGGTTCACTAGTGGGGGCAGAGCCAAGATGGCAGCTGAAAAGCAGTGACTAGCGTGAGCTCCCTACCGAGGCCCTCCAAAAACCTATAAAAATGGCTCTGAACCAATTCTAGAACTGCAGAACCCACAAAAGAGCAGAGGGAAGCAGGGCTCCAGCCCAGGACAGCCTGAATGGTCTCTCGGTGAGGCACGGAGCTGGCAGCTGAGCGGAAGAGAGCCCAGCCGGAGCGGCGCAGACCAATCAGACCAGGAGCCGGGCAGAGCAACCACTTGTGCCCTGAATCAGTGAGCTGCAGTAGTTACCAGACTTCTCAACCCACAAACACCAAAGACAACAGAGAAGGTTAGTGGGAAAAGCTGCTGGAGTGGAAGGAGTTCACAGTTTGGCTATGGGCCTGGGGGCAGAGGAGGTGGGACAGCTACAGAAGTACAGCAGCACTTGCTTCCAATCCCAGGGCCACCTGGTGGGAGGAATTTAGTGGCAGATCAGAGCAGGAGTGCACAGCCAGCTGAAGATCTAAGTCCAGTCTGGGTTGGGGGTTCCTGGGGAAGGAGGAATGCTGGTGTGGCAGAGCTGGCGCATCACCCCAAGCACGGAACATAGAACTCTTTAGTCTACAAGCAGTCATACACCGCTGAAAAACTCAAGGGTCAAGTTAGTTGGTTGGGAATATGGCCAGGCAGCGAAAACGCACCCAGATTCAGTCTCACACATTGGAATCTTACTTTGGTGACAAAGAAGACCAAAACATACAGTCAGAATGTCAATAAAGTCAAAGAGCCTACAACAAAAGCCTCCAAGAAAAACGTGAACTGGTCTCAGGCCGTGGAAGAGCTCAAAAAGGATTTGGAAAAGAAAGTTAGAGAAGTAGAGGAAAAACTGGGAAGAGAAATGAGAAGGATGCGAGAAAACCCCCCAAAATGCTGAAAAATATACTGAAGAAAATAACACCTTAAAAAATAGACTAACTCAAATGGCAAAAGAGCTCCAAAAAGCCAACGAGGAGAAGAATGCCTTGAAAGGCAAAATTAGCCAAATGGAAAAGGAGGTCCAAAAGACCACTGAAGAAAATACTACCTTAAAAATGAGATTGGAGCAAGTGGAAGCTAGTGACTTTATGAGAAATCAAGATATTATAAAACAGAACCAAAGGAATGAAAAAATGGAAGACAATGTCAAATATCTCCTTGGAAAAACCACTGGCCTGGAAAATAGACCCAGGAGAGACAATTTAAAAATTATTGGACTACCTGAAAACCATGATCAAAAAAAGAGCCTAGATATCATCTTTCAAGAAATTATCAAGAACTGCTCTGATATTCTAGAGCCCCAGGGCAAAATAGAAATTGAAAGAATCCATCGATCGCCTCCTCAAATAGATCCCAAAAAGATATCTCCTAGGAATATTGTTGCCAAATTCCAGAGCTCCCAGATCAAGGAGAAAATATTGCAAGCAGCCAGAAAGAAACAATTTGAGTATTGTGGAAACATAATCAGAATAATCCAAGATCTAGCAGCTTCTGCATTAAGAGATTGAAGGGCTTGTAATACAATATTCCGGAGGTCAATGGAGCTAGGATTAAAACCAAGAATCACCTACCCAGCAAAACTGAGTATCATGCTCCAAGGCAAAATATGGATTTTCAATAAAATAGAGGACTTTCAAGCTTTCTCAGTGAAAAGACCTGAGCTGAATAGAAAATTTGACTTTCAAACACAAGAATCAAGAGAAGCATGAAAAGGTAATCAAGAAAAAGAAATTGCAAGGGACTTACTAAAGTTGAACTGTTTTGTTTACATCCCTACATGGAAAGATGATGTGTAGGATTCATGAGACCTCAGTATTAGGGTAGCTGAAGGGAATATTCATATATATACATATATATATATATATATATATATGTTTATGTACATATATGTATATGTGAGTATGTATGTATATATGTATGTATATATAGAGAGAGAGCGGGCACAGGGTGAGTTGAAGATGAAGGGAAGATATCTAAAAGAAATAAAATCAAATTAAGGGATGAGAGAGGAATATATTGAGAGAGGGAGATAGGGAGAGATAGAATGGGGTAAATTATTTTGCATAAAAGTGGCAAGAAAACGCAGTTCTGTAGGAAGGGAAGAGAAGTCAGGTGAGGGGGAATGAGTGAATCTTGCTTTCGTCAGATTTGACCTGAGGAGGGAATACCATATATACTCAATGGGGTAACTTACCCCACAGGAAAAAAGGAGGAAGAAGAAGATAAAAAAGGGGGGATGATAGAAGGGAGGGCAGATGGGGGTGGAGGTAATCAAAAATGAACACTTTCGAAAGGGGACAGGGTCGAGGGAGAAAATTCAATAAAAGGGGATAGATTAGGAAGGAGCAAAATATAGTGAGTCTTTCACAACATGAGTATTGTGGAAGGGTTATACGTAATGATACTCATGTGGCCTATGTTGAATTGTTTGACTTCTTAGGGAGGGTGGATGGGAAGGGAAGAAGGGAGAGAATTTGGAACTCAAAGTTTTAAAAACAGATGTTCAAAAACAAACAAAAAAAAAGTTTTTGAATGCAACTAGAAAATAAGATACACAGGCAATGGGGCGTAGAAATTTATCTTGCCCTACAAGAAAGAAAGGGAAAAGGGGATGGGAAGGGAGTGGGGTGACAGAAGGGAGGGCTGACTGGGGAACAGGGCAACCAGAATATATTCCATCTTGGAGTGGGGGGAGGGTAAAGTTGGGGAGAAAATTTGTAATTCAAACTCCTGTGAAAATCAATGCCAAAAACTAAATATATTAAAAAAATAAAAAAGAAAAAAAGAAAAAAAAGAAAAAAAGTAAAGGGAAAAGTCTATCACAAAAGCCTAAGGTCTAAGCCAAGGGTATATTCTATAAATTTGTAGTGGGTGAACCAAACCTTATTTTTTTAAAAAAAAATTCTTCCAATATTCTCAGTATTTCACAATCAGGATTATATGTATCAACACATCAAGTTTAGTTGTACGGGATTGAGTATTAGTACTCTGAAAATTCTGAAAAGTCTAGAGAGCTAAGAGATGCTAGAGTTGTTATAATCATTAAAGAGGTAGGTTATAATGTCACAATATAGAGGAAGAAGAAACCAAAGTTTTAAGAATGGATGGTAGAGTGAGAGAAGACTTCCATATAACCGTAGACCAAATCTCTGTTCTGCTCTTATTGTCTGTGTACTGATCTTGAACATCAGTTATCTTATCTTCAAAATGGGGATGTTACTTTAATTTCCTATTTCATAGAGCTCCCTTAAGGAAAACACACTATGGAGAAGGCAGAGCCAAGATGGCACAGTAAAGGCAATGACCCCTCTGAGCTCTTCCAACATTTTCCCCTGAACAACTTTAAACTAATGGCTCAAATCAAATTATGGAGTGACAAAACCAATAAAAAGTATGGGTGAGACATTTTCCAGCCCAACACAACTCATGGATTCAGCAGAAGAGCCCTGTGACATAAAGATGGGGGCCAGCCTTGAGTACACCACGTGGTACCCAGCAGTGGGTCTTAGAGGTGACAATGACAGCAGCAGCAACAGATTCAGGAGCTCTCAGCCCAGAGATGGTGAGGGGGTTGGATATCTGGTTCAAAAGAGTTAACATGGAACCCTGTGTTGGAACTGGGTACAGGACTGGGCCTTATGGCAAGCCTATTGCCCCTATACATTTCCAGGTCACAGTTCCAGAGCGGAGCAGACTGTTTGTGGTTAGAGGAGGAGTTCCATGGTAGAGAAGAACACTAGGACTTGTAGCTACAAGGGACCAGGACCTCCTCCTGGGTAACAGCCAGAGCACAGATCAGGAGAGCAATGATCATACCTCTCCCCAGATTACACCATCTTGGAAGCACCAAAAACTTTCAGATCACCAGAGCTAGCTCTGAAAACAAAGCATGAAAAAGCCTGAAGCTTGAGACAGTACCACCTAAACCCCTCTTGCTTCCCCTCCCTTATCTTAGCTTTTTCCCCTTGCTACTTCTTCCCTCCCTTCTGACTACCCCCTCCCTTTTCTCCTCCTTTCCCCTCCTACTGCCTGTACAAGTTAGATCTCTCTACTTCTCAGGGTATATCATTCCCTTCTTGAACCAAATCCAGTGAGAGTAAAGGTCAGATAATGCTCTTCTCCCTCCCTTCTTTCCCTCTACAACAATTTGTTTTTGTGCCTCTTCATTTGATGTAATTTAGCCTTTTCTACTACCTCCTTACCTCTTCTCACAGAACCATCCCTTTATATCTCTTAATTATTTTTTATCATTATATCAGCTATTTTATACTGATATGCACAGTCTATGAATATCACTTTCAATTTTCATAACAAGTATACTATTCTCAAGATTATCATATATGTATATATATAGATATAGATATCTATCTACCTACCTACCTATCTATTTATCTATATCATGTATAAAACAAAATAATCCTGTATAAGGAAGCAACTAATTAGTTTTATTGATTAACTAGGATTTTCCTCCCTGTTCACCTTTTTACATCTCTCTTGAGTTTTGTATTTGGAGATCAAATTTTCCATTGACCTCTGGCCTTTTCCTCAGGAAGGTCTGAAATTCCCTTATTTCATTGAATGTCCATCTCCTTGTCTGCAAAATTATGCTCAATTTTGCTGGGTAGTTGATCCTTGGTTGTAGTGTGAGCTCTTTTGCCTTTTGGAATATCATATTCCAATTTCTCCTGTCATTTAATGTAGAAGCTGAAAGATCCTGCATCATCCTGACTAGTTCTGTGATATCTGAATTCTTTCTTTCTAGCTGCTTGAAGTATCTTGTCCTTGACCTGGTAGTTCTGGAATTTGACTGTAATATTTCTTAGAGTTTTCAGTTTGAGATCTTTTTCAGGGGGTGATTGATGGATTCTTTCAATGACAATTTTACCCTCTGGTTCTAGGACCTCCAGGCAAATTTCCTTAAGGATTTCATGGAAGATACTGCCCAGGTTCTTTTTTTCATTGTGCCTTTCAGGTAGACCAATATTCCTTAGATTGTCTTTCCTGTATATATTTTCCAGGTCAGTTGTTTTTCAGTCCAATATTTCACATTTTTTTCTATTTTTTTCATTCTTTAGTTTTTGTTTGACTGATCCTTGATGTCTCATAAAGTCATTGACTTCTACTTGCCCAGTTCTAATTTTTAATGTTTTGTTTCCTTCCTTTATCTTCTCTATCTTCTTTTCCATTTGATTGATTTTACTTTTCAAGGAGACATTTTCTCCATTTATATTCTGATTTTCCTTAACAATTTCCCTAATTTTACCTTTTATTAATTTATTTTTTTTTTGATTTATTTAACATATTTAGTTTTCAGCATTGATTTTCACAAGAGTTTGAATTACAAATTTTCTCCCCATTTCTACCCTCCCACCCACTCCAAGATGGTGTATATTCTGGTTGCCCTGTTCCCCAGTCAGCACTCCCCTCTGTCACCCTACTCCCCTCCCATCCCCTTTTCCCTTCCTTTCTTATAGGGCAAGATAAATTTCTACACCCCATTGTCTGTGTATCTTATTTTCTAGTTGCATGCAAAAACATTTTTGTTTGTTTTTGAACATTTGTTTTTAAAACTTTGAGTTCCAAATTCACTCCCCTCTTCCCTTCCCACCCACCCTCCCTAAGAAGTCAAGCAATTCAACATAGGCCACATATGTATCATTATGTATAACCCTTCCACAATACTCATGTTTTGAAAGACTAACTATATTGTGCTCCTTCCCAACCCATCACCCTTTATTGAATTTTCTCCCTTGACCGTGTCCCCTTTCGAAAGTGTTTGTTTTTGACTACCTCCACCCCCATCAGCCCTCCCCTCCATCATCCCCCCATTTATTTTTATCTTCTTCCCTCTTCTTTCCTGTGGGGTAAGATTCCCCATTGGGTATGTATGGTATTCCCTCCTTAGGCTAAAACTGATGAGAGCAATGTTTGCTCATTCCCCCCTCATCTGCCCTCTCCCCTCCTCCCACAGAACTGCTTGCTCTTGCCTCCTTTATGCGAGATAATCCACCCCATTCTATCTCTCCTTATCTCCCTCTCTTAGTATGTTCCTCTCTCATCCCTTAATTTGATTTTATTTCTTTTAGATATCTTCCCTTCATCTTCAACTCACCCTGTGTCCTCTCTCTCTCTCTCTCTCTCTCTCTCTCTCTCTCTCTCTCTCTCTATATATATATATATATATATATATATATATATACAAACATAGATATATACATACATACACATTCACCCATATATATACATAAACATCTATGTATGTATATTCCCTTCAGCTACCCTAATACGGAGGTCTCATGAATCATACTCATCATCTTTCCATGTAGGAATGTCAACAAAACAGTTCACCTTAAGTAAGTTCCTTGCAATTTCTTTTTCTTGTTCTTTTTCTTGATTACCTTTTCATGCTTCTCTTGATTCTTGTGTTTGAAAGTCAAATTTTCTATTCAGTTCTGGTCTTTTCACTGAGAAAGCTTGAAAGTCCTTTATTTTATTGAAAATCCATATTTTGTCTTTGAGCATGATACTCAGTTTTGATGGGTAGGTGATTCTTGGTTTTAATCCTAGCTCCATTGACCTCCGGAATATTGTATTCCAAGCCCTTCGATCTCTTAATGTAGAGGCTGCCAGATCCTGTGTTATTCTGATTGGGTTTCCACAATACTCAAATTGTTTCTTTCTGGCTGCTTGCAGTATTTTCTCCTTGATCTGGGAGTTCTGGAATTTGGCGACAATATTCCTAGGAGATATCTTTTTGGGATCTATTTGAGGAGGCGATCGATGGATTCTTTCAATTTCTATTTTGCCCTGGGGCTCTAGAATATCAGGGCAGTTCTCCTTGATAATTTCTTGAAAGATGATATCTAGGCTCTTTTTTTGATCATGACTTTCAGGTAGTCCAATAATTTTTAAATTATCTCTCCTGGATCTATTTTCCAGGTCAGTGGTTTTTCCAAGGAGATATTTGACATTGTCTTCCATTTTTTCATTCCTTTGGTTCTGTTTAATAATATCTTGATTTCTCATAAAGTCACTAGCTTCCACTTGCTCCAATCTAATTTTTAAAGTAGTATTTTCTTCAGTGGTCTTTTGGACCTCCTTTTCCATTTGGCTAATTCTGCCTTTCAAGGCATTCTTCTCCTCATTGGCTTTTTGGAGCTCTTTTGCCATTTGAATTAGTCTGTTTTTTAAGGTGTTGTTTTCTTCAGTGTATTTTTCAGTATTTTTTTGGGTCTCCTTTAGCAAGTCATTGACTTGTTTTTCATGGTTTTCTCGCATCCTTCTCATTTCTCTTCCCAATTTTTCCTCTACTTCTCTAACTTGCTTTTCCAAATCCTTTTTGAGCTCTTCTATGGCCTGGGACCAGTTCATGTTTTTCTTGGAGGTTTCTATTGTAGGCTCTTTGACTTTATTAATTTCTTCTGTCTGTATGTTTTGGTCTTCTTTGTCAGCAAAGAAAGAATGCAAAGTCTGAGACTGAATCTCATTGCGTTTTCGCTGCCTGGCCATATTCCCAGCCTACTAACTTGACCTTTGAGTTTTTCAGTGGGGTATAACTGCTTGTAGACTAACGAGTTCTATGTTCCATATTTGGTGGGGAGTTGCCAGCTCTGCCACACCAGCACTGCTCCTTTCCCAAGAACCCCAACCCAAACTGGGCTTAGATCTTCGGCAGGCTGTGCACCCCTGCTCTGATCCACCCCTTAATTCCTCCCACCAGGTGGGCCTGGAGCCGGAAGCAGCAACAGCCGTAGCTGCCCCACCTCCGCTGCCCCGGGGGCTGGAAGCTGAACCGCGAACTCCTTCCACTCCTGCAGCTTTTCCCACTAACCTTCTCCGCAGTCTTTGATGTTTGTGGGTTGAGAAGCCTCATAACTGCCGCAGCTCACTGATTCAGGGCGCTAGGGCATGCTCTGCCCAGTTGCTGGTCTTGTTGGTCCACCCTGCTCAGGCTGGGCTCTGCTCCACTCCATTCCCAGCTCCCAGCTTCCAGCTCCGTGTGGGATAGACCTCACCCAGAGACCATCCAGGCTGTCCTAGGCTGGAGCCCTGCTTCCCTCTGCTGTTTTGTTGGTTCTGCTGTTCTAGAATTGGTTCAGAGCCATTTTTTATAAGTTTTTGGAGGGACTCGGTAGGGAGCTCACTCTATTCCCTGCTTACCAGCTGCCATCTTGGCTCTGCCCCCCTAATTTTACCTTTTAAAGATTTGTTTTCCTCTCTGAATTTTTTTCTATTTTTTCCATTTTTCCTTTCACCTCTCTAATTTGTTTTTTAAAGTTCTCCTTGAGTTCTTCCAGGAATGCTTTCTGGTTTGGAGACCAGTTTACTTTCCCTTTTGAGGTTTCAGATGTGGGTGTAGTATCCATGCTGTCCTCTTCTCAATTGGTATTTTATCTTCCCTGTCTCTATAATACAAATCAATCCTCTTTGACTTCTTACCGTGTTTTTTCATATTTTTTTTTCTCCCTCCTGGCTTCTAAAATGGATCTCTGTTTCTGGGGCTCAGGGACCTTGGTCTCAAGTTTCATGTGTTGGAATCTGTTGGTCTGCTCCCTGGCTTTATGTTCTATGGCCTCTGGTTTCACGAGTTGTGGGGGAGGGGTCTTCTGGCTGCTGGGGTGTCTCCTCTTCCCCAGGACTGTTCCACAGCAGGGGTGTTCTCAGCTGTTGTCTGTTCCTGTGTCTGCCACTTCCCCTGGCTTTGCAAAGTCAAGTCTGGGGTCCTGGTGTTGACATTTGTTAGCTCCACCCTCCATTGGCTTTGTTGTTCTAGCTGTTCTGCTGAGGTAATGGCTACTGGAACACCTCTTTTCCTGCACTAGTCCCTTTCTGCCACCACAGGAAGAACCCTCTCCCCCACTGCTCTTTCTGCTGAAGCCCCACTTCTGACTCCTCTGTTTCTTCCATGAAAGTATTCTCTGGGTTTGTTCAAGGGAGGGATGAGAGCCATTTTACCTGGACATCATGGCTCCTGGAAGTTCAAGAAGGTGAGTTTCAAACCTTTAGACTGTGGGTTGGAGGCATCCGGGGTAGCTGCTCCTGCAGTCACAGGCTCTGCGCTCTGATAGATTCCCATCCTGGGCTCAGAGGTCTGGGGCTCAATTGCAGCTGTAGCCAGTACTTCTGCCCTGGGCCTGTTCCTGCTCTGGCATTTTGCTCACCCAGGGCTCTCCCAGACCCACACACTGGCTAGATTCCTCTGCTGTTCCTGCTTGGTTTGATCTGGTGCCATTCTGCCTGCCCCATGCTCTTACCCCTCTCAGTCTACTAGTGGCTTCTACCTCTTTCAAATCTGCTCAGATTCACTTTTTTTACACCTCTCTGACAGAATTTGTGAGAGAGCTCAGGTAGTTCCTTCCTTTCACAGCACCGTCTTGACTCCACCCCCAAGAGAACTGATGAACTCTGAGTGCATCATTGAAGCGTAGTTTTTTTTTTTTAACTTCTTGGTTTTTTAAATTTTTTTTTGTTTTCTTTCATAATTTAGCTAATATTTAAATATGTTTTGTATTTCTTCACATGTATAAATTGGTGTCAAAATGCTTGCCTCATAATTTAGCTAATATTTAAATATGTTTTGTATTTCTTCACATGTATAAATTGGTGTCAAAATGCTTGCCTCCTCAACAGGAAGGGCAGGAGGAATTAGGCAAAATTTGAAATTCAATTTTTTTACATGTAATTAGAAAATATTTAATGAAATAAAATAATTTTTAAAAAGAAAAAAAATGCATTTTAGCATTCACTAAAATTAATTCATAAATAATGACCAGACCTGTGGAAATGAATAAGATTCATTTTTTAAAATGGTCAGGACAGTAATTTTTTTGCTTGACTATGCATATTTGTTACAACTGTTTTCCTTTTTCTTTTCTTTTTTTTTTGCCAATGAAAGCAGTAAGAAGGAGAAAAGTTATTTTTTTTTAATTAAAAATGTTAAAAAATTATTAGATGTAAATTTGAGGAGGTCATTTGCGATTTTTAAGAGATCCATTTAAAGAGTGGTCAGGTAGAAGCCCATTTGCAAAGGGTATATTGAGGGGGTAAATGAAAAAAAAATCATTGGATATAGACTATTTTTTCAGGAAGTTTATCATTGAAGGACCGGAAGAATATGGGTCATTATACAGACAGTTTAGAAAGATCAGAGGGAATCTTCAAGGATTTTGGAGACTTAGTAATGATCATAGGCAGATGTGAAGAAAACATTGATGAGAGATATTGAATATAAATAAGTGAGGGTCGATGACTATAGTGAGACCCTGAAAGAGGTATGAAGCAATAGAATCAAGAGTGGGAATAAGGCTAAACAGAGTGAGTAGTCATGTATTTTATTTGATCAGAAGAAAGGAAAAGAGTAGGTAACAACAGGGAGAAGTTATAGATTTTTTAGATTATAACACCTACGGGACTGGATAAATGATCAGTTGCATTGGATTTGGTATTGGCAAGACCTGAGTTCCAAACCCATATCTGACACTAGCTGTATAAACATGAGCAGAGTATTTAATTTCTCTGACCCACTTATCTCACTTAATTTTTAGAGTTGTCATAAGGGTATGAATTAATATATGTAAAGCTTTTTAGTAAACTTTATAACAACACTGTCTATGAATCTCACAAGGATGATGAATATCAAATAACAAGGACCTGGTTAAGTTCATATATAACTAAGAACCAGATGAAATATCTAAAGTGCTTCAAAATAATCTTGAGAATTCACTTGAGAAAACCCCTTCTCTAATAAAATTAACTGACATTTATGTGGTGTTTTTAAGCTTTCAAAGCACTTTATATACTTTATTTTAATTTTTTTTGGAGGGGGGAAGGCAGGGCAATTGGGGTTAAGTGACTTGCCCAAGGTCACACAGCTAGTAAGTGTATCAAGTGTCTGAGGCTGAATTTGAACTCAGGTCCTCCTGACCTCACGGCCAGTGCTCTATTCATTGGGCCACCTAGCTGCTCTTTGAGTTCAAGGACTACACCATTTTTTTTTATATTTGTTCTGCTAATGCAGTCTCTGGCACCTATAGGCCCGAGGAAATATGGATTGAGTATTGATGAATTGATTATTATCTCCATTATAGAGATAAGGAAACTGGATTAGAGGAAGGTTATCTCTGCTTGATTGCATAGGTAATCAGTGTTAGAGGTGAAATCTGAATGAAGACCTTTCTTATACTAAATTCTACACTAAAAACATTATGTCATGCTTGAATATTTTAAGAGAACTTATTATCAGGTACCCTTATTTCTTATTACGTAGTGGGATCATAAGATCATTGATTTAGTGGTGGAAGGAATATCAGAGGCCATATATTCTAACCCTTTATTTTACAGAGGAAGCAATTGAGGTCTGGGAAAGGTAAATGACTTGTTCAAGGTCATAAAGCAATAAGCAACAAAGATATGCTTTAAATTCAAGTTTTAAAATAATGGTTATTTTTATTCATTGATATATTTTTTTTTGTTTTGAATTTAAGCTGATAAATTGATAATTACCATTGTTTAATACTTCAAAAAGTGGTATTTAGGCCTTTCTCCAGTCTTTAGCAATCAAGAGATATTCTATGAACAATTGGCCTCCTTCCATATCTTAAAGTACCCTAGAGTGTGACTCGTCAGGCATCTTTCATTCTATATGAACTCATTTTAAACAATGTCTAATTCATAGAATTAGACAGATTCAGAAATACATTCCCATTGATGAATTTGAAACCATTTGCTTGAGTATCCTTTTTTTCATCTCTAGACTTCTTAATTAAAGCTTTTTTCTGCTTACTTAATCCATTGAAATGTGTGTTATAGTAATAAAAATTTTTCTTTGTGAATGATTCCAACCAGGATCCAACTCAATTTTTTCCAGTTACTTTCAATTTGACTTTTACAATCTACATCATTATGTTTTGTTGTACAAAGTACCTGCAGGAGGGATAGACATGTGGTCCTCTGTCTATAGTTTCAGGGAGAAGAGAGAGGGAGGAGGATGTAAGCATTGAGTCACTGGAAGCCACCTGGGATTCCCACTCAGGTCAGGATAGCTGTAAATTCCTAATGACCGAATTCAGTCTCCATTGCATTCCATAGCATCACCAATGACAGAAAATGGCTCTTCAAGAAATGTACTGGTGTATTAACAAGCACCCTAGCACACCCAGGATGGCCTGCTAGCACAGGTTCTTTGATCTCCTTTTATAAAGGAAAGACAGCTTCAAAGGGGTTAATTAATGTAGACTATCTATACTATCTATCTAACCTTCTCACCAAAGTTGCTGAGAACCAACTGCTATAGCATTCACTAATCACCCTTCTCACATGTGCCATGAGAAGGGGGTGGGACAACTCCCCCTATGACTCAATGGGGCCAATCGAGACAGGCACAACTTGTGCATTCCCCTAAATCCCTTCAAATCTCAATGGGGACCATTTGAGGCAAACACAGATTCCTCTCAAGCCTTGATGGGGGCCAGTCAAGGCACACACAGCATCCTAGCTTGTGCGTTTCAGTCCAAAAGGTTCCCCACTCACTGACCAGTGCCCACCTGCTTTATACTTACACTCCACCTCTCCAGGATCCTGACCTTTACAATCTAAACAGGCAACACCAGGCCCCTAGAATCTACACAGCTCAGTGGAAATGTTTTGAACCATAGCCAACACCTGGTAACAAGAGATTGTTATGGCTATGGATCCTGGAAAACCAAACTCCTTACACTTACAACTGGGAGAAGGAGAAAGTGAGAGGCAGAATGGGGTAAATTATCTCACATGAAAGAGGCAAGAAAAAGCTATACAGTGGATGGGAAGAGGAGGGAGGTGAGAGGGAATGAGTAAACCTTATTTTCATCGGATTTGGCTTAAGGAGGGAATAACATACACACTGAATTGAGTATGGAAATCTATCTTACCCTACATGAAAGCACTGGAGAAAAGGATAAGTGAAGGAGGGGGTGATAGAAGGGAAGGCAGATTGGGGGAGGGGGTAATCAGAAGCAAACACTTGAGGAGGAACTAGATCAAAGGAGAGAACAGAATAAATGGGGGCAGGATAGAAAGGAAGGAAATACAGTTAGTCTTTGACACCATGACTATTATGAAAGTGTTTTGCATGACTACACATGCATAACCTATATTGAATTGCTTGCCTCCTCAATGAGGGTGGGTGGGGAGGGAGGAAAGTGAGAGAATTTGGAACTCAATGTTTTAAAAAAAATGTTAAATAGTGTTTTTATATGCAACTGGGAAATAAGATATACAGGCAATGGGGAATAGAAATCTATCTTGCCCTACAGGAAAATAGAAGGGGAAGAACATAAGAGATGGGTGGGCGGTGATAGAAGGTAGGACAAATTGAGGGAAAGAGTAATCAGAATTGGTGCCTTCTTGGGGTGAGAGAAGGAAGGAGATGGGGAGTAAATTTAGAAGTCAAAATCTTATGGAAGTGAATGTTGAAAAGTAAAAATAAATAAATTAATTAATAATTAAAAAGAAAAGGGCTCTTCAGTGACAGAATGAAGATTAGAGGTCAAGTGTCTCTCCAATGAAAGGTGTCTCAGCAATGTTGGTTTTAGGATTGCATGATTCCTTCCTCTTCTGTCAAGTCCCTTTGTGTGTCTCAGGTTTAGATGGATACTCAGCTAGTATAGCTAGTGCTTCTCTCTCCTGGAGAGTGGCTTAAGAAATATGGTTTATCTAATTTTCCTGTGGGTGATGGGAGTGACTTTTGTGGAGACCAGAACTATACAGTCACCCAAGGCAATGCCCATTGATGGGGACAGTTCCTTAAAGGCTAGGCTTTATTCTGAATGCTTAATGCTTTCAGTTTTCCCCAGGCTATAGTGACCCCAATTGATGACTTGACTTCCTGCAGAGAAACTACCTAAAAATATAGAACATATTTGTTTCCACTCCATTAATCCTTCCAGGTACACAGTTTCTAAAATGTCAAGAATCATATTTTCCTCTCTTCTAGATAACTCCTTAGTGTTTAGAAAACTTAGACATTAGCAAAGAGAACTAAATCTTTACAAATCAGAGTTTCTCCATTCATGGTTCTTGATCTGTGCTGAATGCTTACACTAATTTTCCACATTAACCACTATCATTAGCACCATAGTCATGAATAAAAAGAATGAATAACAAGAAAAATTCACACTTTTTTTTCACATTTGCTCCTGATATCAACTATTTGATACAGGGTACAGAAATTATTTTCTTTATTTTATCAAGGTGGAAATCAAAAATTTCAGAGATCAAAGAGACAGTACAGTCACAGCTCACAAGAGACAGAACAAATTGACTTGGACCCAGGAATGTTCTGGCCAATGTTTAACAACCATATTTCCTATTTCAAGTTGAATCTTTATTATTAATATTTTTCTTCATTATTTTCTTAAGTCTAGACAATCACCAAAACCACAACTCAATTTGCTACTTTTTAATGCATTTGCTCATTTCTGGGCTGGTTTCACAATGCTTTGTATCCCAGTCTAGTGATTCTGAATTCAGCATAACTTCTATGGCCACAGGTATTTCCTATTTATTTCTAAACAATTTGTCTATTGAATCCTTACAATATCTAGGATACTGCTGAGTACTAGATTAGGGCCCTTTCTCTTTAGAATGTATTGAAATTCTGAAATTCAAAAGAAAGAGAAATTTTAAAATCATCTGAATGGTCTTTACTTCAGACCTAATTACATAGAAAGGGATTTATCCATTAAAGGAAAAAATAAAGTCATTAAAAGTTTAGATTGAGACAGCTCTTTTCAATCTACTTCCACTGTGTACCTTTCTAGCTACAAATTATACACTTAAGAAATGAGTTTATATTCTCCTTTTCTTATTCTGCCCCCCATGTTTGAATTAATTCCTTTATTCTTGGGCTGAATGAATACTTGTGAGATTGTTCTGCCCAATGTCAATATTAGGCAGACTTTAATATTAGTCATATAACACCTTGAACTAAAAATGTAATATACTAAAATGTAGGCAGTATAACTTTTTAGAAACCATGAGGTTTTATATCAGAGGTTCTTGCTATTTTTTTTTTAACTAGACCCCTTCGAAAGGTGAAGCTTATGGACCTCTCTCAGAAAAATCTTTTTAAATATTCAAAGGATAAACTAATTTTAATTAGAGTTTAGTGAAAAGAAAGATGATTTTCTTTTCCCACATTCGAGCTCATGGATTCTCTGAAATCTATTTCTGAACTCCCATGGGGTTAGTAAGTCCAGACCCCAAGATAAGAATCCCTGATTTAGATACTTTCAGTGAGGAAGCGTGGCATACAGCATAGAACAAGGGTGGGGAACCTACAGCCTGGAGGCCACATGTGACCCTCTAGGTCCTCGGGTGTGGCCCTATGACTGAATCCAAATTTTTCAGAACAAATCCCCTTAAAGATTTGTTCTGTAAAACTTGGACTTAGACAAAAGGCCACACCCGAGGACCTAGAGGGCCACATATGGCCCCAAGACCTCAGGTTCCCCACTCCTGCATAGAGTATTGCCAAGAGAGGGATTCAAATAGTAATTTTGACATTTACTAGCTATCTGTTCTTAAGCAAGTCAATTAATCTCTTGGGACTTCAAAATCTTTATCAGAATGAGGATGATAATAATACTTGTACCAGCTGCCTCCAAAAGTTTTGCAATTGATAAGAGATCATGTCAATAAAGTGTCCTTCAAACTTGAAAGTGTTCTACAAAGTGTTTTGTTTGCTACTGGATACATATTCATTGCTTGAAATTTGAAAGGTATTTACTATAAACTAGCTTATTTTTGTCTACATCAGGACTGTCCAACCTTAGGTTTTTATTGAAACAATAGACAATATATTTTGATTTGCCATTTTAGTGAGAGCTCTGCAATAGCTGGGCATCATTTACTAAAGCATTTATGTAAATTTCTATGCTTGTAGGTGGGCCACATAAATTGCACTGCTGGCCTTGTGTGGCCTGCAGGCCTTATTTTGAACAACCCTGGTCTACATGGTTCCCAACAGCCTGTCTAAGCAATATGTCACAGTGAGGAGAGCACTGGCTAAAGAGTCACCTGACCTGGACCCGAATCCCACCTCTCCTACTAATTGTGTGACCCTGGAAACCTCATTCAACTTCTGTGATTCTCAATATTCTCATCTGTACAACTGGAAGGTAAGATCAAATGGTTTCTGAGTTTCTATCCAGCTTTAAATTAATCATCCTATGATCTTTTATGATTTTCAACACAGTAACTGGATAGATCAATAAATAGGCCTCATATTTCTATCAGACACTAGGTGGCACAGTGATAAAATCAACTGGCCTGGAGTCAGAAAGACCTAAAATCAAACCCAACCTCAGACACGTATCCTAGCTTTGTAACCCTGGGCAAGTCACTTAACCCTTTTTACCTCAGTTTCCTCATCTGTAAAATGAGCTAGAGAAGGAAATGGCAAACCGCACCAGCATCTTTGCCATGAAAAACCCCATGGATAACATTGGTGTTCTATGGTTCATAGGGTCATGAAGGGTAGGACATGATTGAATAACAACAATCCTATAACTTGCTTAAAGTCAATGGGTTTGGGAAAAAACAAAAACAAAAACAAAGACCTGAACCTTCTGAATTTTAATGCTGTATCCTTTCTACTTCACTGTCTCAGTTGGTTATATTTTTAATGATTAATCATCACTATTTTTGCCTTCATTTATAAATGAATGATCATGATGATGCCAAAGAAATCTGGCATCACACTTACAAGAAACATTAAATATAGAATAAGGCTCCTATTTCTTTGTGATTTTTCTCCACAAGTCTGATTATATATATCAGGGCTGTCCAAAATATGGCCCATGGGCCTCATCTGGCCTGCCTGTGGGTTTTAATTTTCAGGAGTGAAAAAATAAAATAGTAATTTACATGGAATGTATATTAGATTTTTTAATTCCATCAATAATAAATAATCTCATTGATGTTAATTTTCTTTGGTGTTTGTAAGCAGTATTAAGGATGGGATGTATCGAATGAAATTTTCAGTCGATCTGTGGAACACATTCCGTCTGTACAATGTACACTAGTCAGTATGCACCTACCATAAAACTGTTGTGCTGTCACTTTCTTATTTTGTGTTTGCTTTCTTGCTTCACGTCTTTGCCTATCGTATTGATGATGCGAGTTCCCCCACTTACTATTAGTGTACTATATTTTTTATTCTGGGTTTTGCCCTTGAATAATTATTTTATTTTAATGCGGCCCTACGATAACCTAAGGTTGGACAGCCCAGATACATAAATATATATATAGATATAGATATAGATATATAGATATAGATATAGATATGGATATGGATATAGATATATATAGATATAGATATATCTATATATATACATATACACACACATATACACATATATACATACACGAATGTATATATGTATGTATATATGTGTACACATACACACATGTGTGTATATATGCATGTATATGTATGTATATATGTGTTTCTCTGTATCTATATCTATGTTTGCTTATTGACTCCCCCATTAGAATGTGAATTCTTTGAGGCCAGGGGCAGTATTTTTTCTTTTTTTTTGTATTCCCAGCACTCTACACAGGGCATGATATGTAATAAATACTTGTTGACTACATGCCTGAACTTGACTTGACAGCAAGTCTTTTTCCAAACTGTGGTTATCAGAGTGGAAAGGAAGGCAGGAAGACATGGGTCTAAGCAGTTATTCTTAATCTCATCTGTGTCACGGTCTCTTAGGCAGTCTGGCGAAACCTATGAAAAATTCCTCAGGAAATTTTTTTTAATTGCACAAAACAAACAAACAATTCCAGTCCCCTTATCCCCTCCGCCAAGATGCCAAATTAAGATACCCTGAAAAGGAACATTCAGAAGTGATAGACAATGAAAGAAGTTGCAAGCCTGGGAGACTGGGAGGACAATGTTGCCAGTAGCCTTAGAAAGAAGTTAGAAAGAAATGGCCTTACTGATTGATAAGGAACTTATGGCTATTGGGTAGATAGTTTAATACACGAAAAAGTGTCACTGAAAGTCTGTTTACATATAAACAGTGTTTTGGCTGAAGTGACTGAATACCTATCAATACTGATTTTCTTCTGTTATTTGCAGTGATTGAATTTCTAATTTGAATTTAGTTAGTTTAAAAAAAGACTAAAGAGATTGATTATAGAGTCACAGTGGCTTGTTTTATATAGTTATATTTTTATGTAGTTATAGGTCAATGTTTAAAGTTCTGGTTCAGTATTTTTCTGCTAAGTCTATTTTATGTTTCTTATTTGGTTATATTTCTCAATATCATCAAACATAAATTCTGAGAGCTTTTACTTTGTTAAGTAAGATATGTGAGGATTACTCAGAGATACTGGTTATCATAGCAGTCATGTTCAGTATTTGACCAGGAGTTGGTATTTTTTTTATGGATTCAAGTACTAGCACATTTTTCTCATTCTTTTGGTTCTTTCCTGTTTAATAATGCGAAGTGCTTTTTACTTCATACTACTTTGAATGCCATCCAGATGGTTTAGCTAGTAATAAAAAAATGCAGAAATCTACTTGCTATAATAACAGTAGCTGACATTTATGTAGCGTTTTATGGTGTGTAAAGTGATACACTCTCTCTTATTTAATCCTCATAGCAACCTTGTGAGACAGGTGGTGCCTGCTCCACTTTACAAATGAGGAAACTGAGGCTCTGAGTTTAAGGAGCTTGCTTAGGGTTACAAAGCTAATAAACAACAGAGTCAGTATTTGAAAACTGATTATAAATAAGGTTACAAGGTCATAGATCAAGAATTAGAAGGAATCACCATAACTATTCAGTCCAAGCCCCTCATTTCACAAATGGGGAAAATGAGACCCAAGAAGGTTTAGTGGATTTTCCAAAGTTACACAAGCAATGTCAGAGGTAAATTTGAAGCCAGTACTCTCTTCACTATTATACAGCAACAAATATTAAATCAATATTTTACTCTTTTTCTGTAAGTTTGTATTGAGAACTCAGCACTGTAATAGGAGCTTTCAGACCTTTGGACTGAATCCACGCAAAGACCGTATAACCAAATGCCAAAACAGGGAGGATGAAAGTACTATACTTTCTTGTTCTCCTGTATCCTGTCTAATAAGTTCTCATTCTGTTTTGCTGCTAATTCATCTTCTTCTATGCCTTCCCCCCTCCAGTTTGGATGTCTTCCAATTCTCCTTATCTGAACATTTACCCTTAAAACACTCAGTTATCTCATTCAATAATCAACTCTTGTAGATGAGTACCAAATCTACAACTAAGAAACAGCTGAGAAGCAAAGAGGATTAAATTGGGAAGGGAGAGAATAAACATATCTATCTATCTAGATACATATATATGCATAATATATTAATATGATTATATTACAATTATATGAATTTTATTTATGTAACAATTAATATGATTTTAATTAATATAATAATTCTATATATAGCAGCTACTATGTGCCAGGCAGTATGCTAAGTGCTTTTCTTTTTTAATAAATGTTATCTTGCAAAAACCCTGTGAAAACAACCCTGAGAGGTCGATTCCATTACTTTACCATTGAAGAAACTGAGGCACACAGAGATTCAGTCACTTACACAGGGTTGCACATCTAGTAAGTGTTTGAGGGCAGATTTAAACTCAGGTTGTCCTGACTTCTGGTCCACCACCGCAGTCGGTGGAGGCAGCTGGTGGTTCAGTGGATAGAGAATGGAACTAGGCCTGGAATCAAGAAGACATGAGTTCTGAGTCTCAGAAATTTACTACATTTATGACTCTGGACAATTCACCTAATTTCTTTAAACTTCAGTTACCTCATCTTTAAAGTGAGGATTATACCTACCTCCTACCTCATAGGTTTATTGTGAGGGTCAAAGGAGGTAAAAACATGTAAAGCACTCAAAATGCTACATATTTCAGCCCCAAATATTAGATTTCCATATTTATCTCTCTGCTGACTTTATGTCTCCTACTTCTGACTGCTTTGGTATCTCTACCTGGGTATTCTACCTGCAACTGAACCCCAAATTGTCTAAAACTGAACTCATCATCTTCTCCAAAAAACAAAAATATTGCCTATCATTCCTTCATTTGATGGCATAAGTGCAATCCCAGGAGGCTATCTTCCTCACCATTTTTGCGTGTGGTTATATAATCACTGTATATATTCAATCCATGGGTCTTTTCCATAGTAACTATAAGCACTTTGAGGGCATTCAATCTCTTATCCCAGTATTAGACTCTCAAATTATCCCACCTTTTAAAAAATAAGCATCAAAATGCAAGTTTCTGTTACTTTAAACAGGTAATAACACCTCTATTAAATTAATGAATCATTGGCTTTAGACTAAGTAAAAAAAAAAGTCTTTTATCATTGGAGAAATAAAGTGTGCTTGAGTTGTCTGAGGAAAATTGGATACACTCTGTGGCCACCTATTTTAATACTTAGGTCAGTCTAAAGAGATCCCCTTATTTGTCAATGTAGGAAAGAATGTATCAGTCAAACCCCTAAGAAGGGACTCCTGGGAGTGAAGGGATGAACCTGACTTGACTTTTGACTTTTTTCACTTGGCCTAAAGAACCTTTGATTGATTGATTCAATTTTAAAAAAATGACCTCATCTGGTTAAGGTATTGGCCTTTGCATCTTGACACTTAAATTAGATGGGATAATTATCTAGATTAGGATGACCCTTACCCTTAAACTTGTAAACTTGACTTACTGCAGTCTTTGCTTCTAGACTTTCCTTTAAAGGATCTGTTTTTTCACAGATTTGTCAAAGTAATCCCCTAATATAAAGGTTTAACTATATCAGTCCCCTGATTGAAAAAACCAAAACCAAATCTCCTATGGCTCTTTATTACTAATAAAATAAAACACAAATTCTTTATCTTGGCATTGGAGTCTTCCTATAATCTCTCTGCAACCAACATTTTCTAGGGAAGCTAGGAACATGATCACTTGTCCCTTGGCCCAGGAGAAGGAGCACACCCATTCCAGCCTGCCCCTTGACTCAGAATGCAGTATCTCAAACCTACTGCTGTCCCACAATAATGCTTTATGCTTTGGTCAATGAAGTCCTCCACTAACACCAAGACTATTGCCTCAGGCTTCCTCTTCATATTTCTAGCCCTGGTCCTAGGGAATGGAGCTCTAAGCCTGACCTCTTTTAGGGATGGGATTTGGCAGCTTACTTGTTTAGGGTCTATGTAGATGTTACATCTCTCCTGTTCTTTCTCAGAAAAAAAAAATTCTTTCCATTGAGCACCAGGGACAATACTGAGTTTGGAAGCCTCTAGGCTGATGTACAGATACCGCTTCTTTGACCCTATTTCACCGAACAATCTAAGAAAAACAATAACACCTCAGGCCTCAGTGATGGTCACTACTTTGCTTAATCGTATGGTTACTGCAGATTTCCTGGGACCTAATTATCTGCCCAGTTTTTAGGCTATCTACCTTGCCAATAATTACATCAAATACTTTTTTTCTTATATTTCCTATCTTTTTGCAATCACAGTAGTTATAAAGCATTTTAGAGTTTGCCATATGCTTCTCTCTCTTTCTCTCTCTCTCTCTCTCTCTCTCTCTCTCTCTCTCTCTCTCTGTATATATATATATATATATATATATATATATATATATATATATATATATATATATATATATGTGTGTGTGTGTGTGTGTGTGTGTGTGTGTGTGTGTGTGTGTGTATGTACATCTTATTGATGAAGAAACAGTGTTTGAAAGAGATTCAGCAATTTGTCAGGGGTCACATCTCTATTATATATATTTCAGGCAAGACTCAAACCGAGGTATTCCTAACTCCAAATTGTACACTCTATGTGCTTACTATTCTGTCTACCAGTACCTCTTGATCTGCTGCCTGGTCTAACCATTTGTTCTATGTGTGATTTTGGACTTTTGAATGCTTGCCTATTTTAATGCACTCTTTTTCTTCAGCTTTTACTCTATGCATGTGCTTCATCTCCTTCCTGCCACAATTCAGTCCATAGACTTGCTCTGACTTCCTTTGTGTATATATGTCTCAACTCTAGGCAAGTCATTGAACAGCATTCATTCAACAAATATCTGTTGACCATTATAAAATTCCCTCTATACAGTGATGAGGATATAAAAAAATCAATAAATAAGAGCTTGTATTTTATTCTTTCATTCTCAGGTTTCGTATTTTCAGGTTCTTCCTTAGGTCTGGCCTATTTTCTCTGCCGTGTTCTTCCAGTCTTACTTTATTTCATCCAGTACAAGCTCTATGCCCTTTATTCAAGACTGACTACCTGTCCAGTGTGTGATTTGGGGCCAATGACTTAGTCATTCAAGAAGCATTTTTAAGTGCCTAGTTTGTGGCAGACATTGTAATAAGTCAGGGCTGTCCAAAATATGGCCCTCTGGGCTAAATGTGGCCTACAGTATGATTAATGTGGCCCACCTACAAGCATAGAAATTTACATAAATGCTTTAGTAGAGGAAGCCCAGGTACCACAGAGCTCTCACTAAAATGGCAAATCAAAATATATTGTCTATTGTTTCAATAAAAACCTAAGGTTGGACAGCCCTGTATATAGAGACAAAAATCATATAATTCTTGTCTTCAAAGAGTTTTATAATCTCTATGGAGAGACCATATAAACACTTATAAGTATATACAAATTATTTGCAAAATAAGTACAAGTTATAGTTTTGTGAGGAGAGGAGAGACACTAGCATCAGGGAAAGCCACAGATAAGAAGTAACAAGAGCTTCAGAGCCTTGAAATTGTTCTGAGCTTCATTTTCCTCCTATGTAAAAATAAAGGAATAGAATGACTATGATTTAGATTATTTCCAGCTTCAAGATTCTGTAACTGTGATCTTTAAATTATTTAGATTCTGAGTTCCTTAAAATTGTCTGGCTCTTTATTTTTCATTATATTGTGTTAGGTTAGTTTCCTGAAGGCCTAAATTTTAAACAAGTATACCCAATTCTAAGGAATCTTGCTTTGCAAAATTTTGAAGATGAAGTTCTGAAAATGTAGGGAAGTAATTAATTTTTGCAGAACCCAAAGCTTCAAACTTCAGGAATTTTCACTTGGATAGATGGGTATTGTTGTTTGTCCTTTGTACTTAAAGAGGACCAAAATGGCATCACAAAATTGGGGTCAATGAAGAGTATGTCCAGCTGTGGCTGATCATACCAGTATATGCTCAGTACATTCTACCACAGGTTGGGCACAAATAGTACACATGACCATTTGGGAGGGACATGTCTCTAAATTTGCTCATCTCATGTTTGTTTGTTTTGAGCTACTACAATTCTGCTTTGCTCATAAAACACAGAGCCTTCTTTGATGGGGGCATATCATGCTGGATGATCCTATGCCAGTGTCTCCCATATCTCACAACTGATACCAAGGTTCTTCAGAGAGACCTTGAGAGTGTCCTTGTTTCATTTCTTTTGATCACCATGTGAGCATCTACTTTGTGTGAGTTTCCTGTAAAATATCTTTTAGGCAAATGTATGTTTGGCATTCAAACAATGTGGTCAGCCCATCAGAGGTACACTCTCTGCAGTAGGAATTCAATGCTTGGCAATTCAGCTCAATAAAGGATCTCACTATCTGGTACCTTATCTTTCCAGGTGATCTTCAGAATCTGCCCAAGACAATTCAAATGGAAGTTGTTCAGTTTCCTGGCATGGTGCTGGTAGACTATGTAGGTTTCACAGGCATACAACAATGAGGTCAGCACAATAGCTCTGTAGGGCTTAAGTTTGGTAGGGAGTCTAATACTTCCTCTCTCTCATATTTTCCTTCAGAGCCTCCAGAAACTGAGCTAGCTCTGGCAATGTGTACATCAACCTCATCATCTATGTGTGCATCCCTGGAAAGAATACTTCAAAGGTAAATGAACTTATCCATAGCATTCAAAATTTCTCCATTTGCTGTGTCCAATGGTTCTACATATTGATGGTGCAGTGCTGGCTGGTGAAGAACCTGTTTTCTTGGTATTAATTGTTAGGCCAAAATTAGCACAAGTAACACTGAATCAATCCACACATTGTTGCATCTCAACCTCAGAGTCTTCATTGAGTGCATAATTATCTGAGAGCATAAAATCATGCAGTAACTCTTTCTCCCCATTAGTCTTGGCTCATAAGCCTTTTCAAGTTAAATAATTTACCTTTAGTGTGGTAGTTGACCTTGATTCTATTTTCATCTATATAGTTGATGTTGGTACATACTAGTGGAAAGTCCAATTTCTTTAGCCATCATACATTTCCAGATAAAAGAAGACTGGTATAAAGTGGTGTTCTAGCAATTTGGTGGGCGCATCCTGATGACTGAGACACCCTGTAAGAGGAAAATATGCCTGGGAAGTTGAGAGCAGAGAGGAAATTCCAGAGCCATTAAGGTGATACAAAATCCTGAAAGTATCTTGAAGAAGTCAATGTATCTTTGTAATTTATGAGTTTGTCAGAGCTAGAAGATGATTTGCAAAACGTTTGATTCCCAAACAGCTTAAGTAACTTGCTCAACGTGATTAACTTAAATTGGTTAAGTCAGTTAGAGAGGACTCAAGAACTAAAATAATATTTTTGATGTATGAAAAATACAGAGTAAAAAATGAAACTTGACATTATGAGAATCCTTGTTATTAAAGGTTTTCAAGTTAATCTATTTATATATTTTTCCTTCATTTTTATAGCACAAGCCAAAGGGGGAGATATGATACACTATATAATCAATTGTTTCAGTATGTATGTTCAATAATATGAGTGACACATTATTTGACAGATCATTGGTCGCTTTTCTCTATAACTGCCTTAGGAAAAACTAGAAAGATGTTTTTCTAGTTTAGAGGAAGCTATGGAGGCTGGTCCTAGAGCCAGGAAGATCTGAATTCAAATTTGACTTCAGACATTTACCATTAGCTATGTGACCTGGACAAGTCACTTAACATATCTCCCTCAATTTCTTCAACTATGAAATTGAGACAATAATAATATCTGCCTTTCCAGGATTGTTGTGATGATCAAATTTGATAACATCTGCCAAGTGCTTAGCACCGGCCCTGGCGATCAATAATCAATCAATAAACATTTATTATGCATTGACATACAAGGCACTGTGCTAAACACTAAGGATATAAAAAGAGGAAGTTCCTATCCTCAAGCATCTTTAATCTAATGAAAGAGCTTACAATCTAGTGGGACATTTTATTTATTTATTTAATTAAATGTTTATTTCCTTCCTTTAATGGAAAATAATTTTTATATATTCTACTAAGTTATTTTAAGTTATATACTATTATATTATATTATATACTATTATAAGTTATATACGAATACTATATATATTATACTAAGTTATTTTAAAGGGGTGTCTATACACACATAAATTGTGTGCTCAAATCAGTTTATGAGAATGGATTGTTAAATTTTGATTGTGAGCACTTACATTTAGACATCAGTAAATACCATAAAACAGGGCTTAATTATTTTATTGATTTTGTATATTTAAGAAAATAATGGAAGAATATTAATAACATAAATTAAACTTAAAGGGTACTGTGAAATCTTCCTGGTCCCACTTCCAGAGCTTGTTGTTAAACATTTTCCTATATACCCTTGATGGAAATACAAATAAATTCATTGGTATTATGGATAGAGATTTAAGTTTAGAATCAAGAAAACCTGGGTCAAAGGATCTAGGTTCAAATTCTGCCTCTGATGCTTATTACTTGTTGAACTTTGGCAGAGTTGTTAGGCATCAGTTGTTTTTTATATAAAATGTAGGTGCAGAACTAGATGGCTTCTCAGGTCTTCTCTAGCTCTTGATCCATGATTCTATTATCCTGTCAGATTTAATACTTTTCACTGGTAGCTGTGTGACCTTGGGCAAGTCACTTAATGTATATATATACCTCATAAAACTCCTTAGGATTTATGTAATTATTCATAGAGGTATTATGATCATCTAACTTGGTGAAAAGAGTTCTCACACAAGGAGTGCTTTCCTATATTGATGAAATCAGAGATACTTCATGTGTTCCTGTGTTTACATGTCAGTATCTGAATTATGCATAGTTGTGAGAGAGATATGTGAGAGAGATATCAATAAATTTGTACTTAATTTAAATTTGATAAAAATATAAACTCTAGAAGTTGCAGACCAGTTGTTGATCTATAACTACCATAGGAAATTCTACACAGGGAGATCCCCACAGAGATGAAATCACAAGTCTGGACAAAAAAAAAATGAGGGGATAAATAATGTACTATCTTCTTCCAGGTTACTTTTGCAAGAAAGAAGCATGCACCAGCTAAAACTTGTGCAAAATTTATGAATGTTACACACAGCTGAAATGGCACCTTCTCTGCCCTTGTGCCAGATGCATTATGCTGCACTCTTTTCAGCTCTCATTGACACATTGAACTTTTTAGAACTAAAAAGTTTCCATAGTGCAAATAAATTCATGTGTCATTGAAAGGGAAGCAGCATTATTCCATTTTCCTACATTTTGATGAGAAAACAAAATAAAATGAAACACCTTTATCATAAGGTGGCTAAATGAAAATATTCAGTTCCTAAGTCACTTTCCTTGGCCTGCCCCAAAGTTGTTTGATAATTTTTCAGTTTCCTATAGAATATTTTCCTTTTAAAAGATTAGCAGGAAACATCACCTATCTTAAATTTTTTTTGATAGTGGATATTTAGCAAGGAAATGCCTGGGTTAATCTTGGATGCCCTATCAGCCAAATTACTCTTTTTCTATTTAATCAAATTTTGTCTGACTGCTGGAAGTCTTTCTGGATGCCACTTGGCTAGTAGGTACATACTTTCTAACTTTTAAATTTATTCTAGTCATTTCGAATAATTAAAAAGTTATTTTAAAGTTACAAGAATAAAATAGATTGTCTCCATCCTCATCCTCATCCTTCATCATCCCCCAGTAGCTAGCCTTTCCATCTTTAGCCTGTTTGGTGTTTCTGTTACAGAGCTCTTTATTTCCAGCTTGATAGGACATTCCAGAATTAATGATCTCCTAGCATAATCTTTTAGATATTAAAGTTGTATCAGCATCATAAAGAATAAAATATAAGAAATGGGAAAAAAACTTTCCTTTTGAATATCAAGCATGCGTATGAGTATATAAAGTGTCCCAAAAGTCTTAGTGCAGTATTAAGCAAATAAAGGAAAATAAATTTATACCATGTATGAAAATATGCCTCATTGTACGTTTCTAGTCCATTACTTCTCTGTCCAGGTGTGGGAAGCATTCTTTGTCATCAGTCCTTTGAACTCCTAATTTGTAAATACACTGATCAGCGTTCCTGAACCTTTTAAATTTGTTTTCCTTTACATTATTGAAATTATTGTATATTTTGTTCCCTGTTTTGCTCACGTCAGTATGCAACTGTTAATGTAAGTTTCTTTTTAGACTTCTCTAAATGTGTCACTTTCATAATTTTTTTATGGTGAAGTAATACTCCATTGCATTTATTTCACATACCAGCAAGGTTATGCTTAAGATTCTGCAAGCTAGGCTTTAACAATATGTGCACCAAGAATTACCATAAGAACAGGTTGGTTTTTGAGGAGGCAGAGGAACTAGAGACCAAATTGCTAACATTCACTGGATTATGGAGAAAGCAAGGGAGTTACACGAAAAACAAAAACAAAAACATCTACTTCTGCTTAATTGACTGTGTGGATCACAACAAAATGTGGCAAGTCCTCAAAGAGAAAGGAGTATCAGATCATCTTACTTGTCTTCTGAGGAACCTGTATACAGGTCAAAAAACCACAGTTAGAACTGAATACAGAACAATTGATTGATTTAAGATTGAGAAAGGAGTAGGACATGGTTTTATACTGTCACCTTATTTATTTAATTAATATTCAGAGTACATTATATGAAATGCCAGGCTGTGCAAATGGAAAGCTGGATTAAGGTTGCTGGGAGAAGTATTAACAAACTCAGAAATGTAAATGATACCACTCTGATGGGAGAAAGTGAGGTAAAATTAAGAAGTCTCTTGATGAAAGTGAAAGAAATGAGTGTAAAAACTGACTTGACGTTTGATATTACAAAGGAAAAAAACAACAGCAATCAAAAAAACCCACTAAGATCTTGGGAACTGGTCCCATCACTTCCTGGCAAATATAGGGAGAAGACACAGAAGCAGTGTCAGATTTTATGTTCTTGATCTCAAAGATCACTGCAGATGGAGAGGGCAGTCATGAAATCAAAAGATGCTTGCTCCTTGGAAGGAAAGCTATGGCAAATATGAATAGCAGTCTCAAAAAATAGAGATATCATCTTGCTGACAAAGGTTCATAGAATCAGAACTATGGTTTTTTTCAGTAGTAATATATAGCTGTGAGAGTTTGGACTAGAAGGAAATCTGAGCATTGAAAAACACTTTCAAATTGTGGTGCTAAAAAAGACCTCTGGGTCAAAGTCATAGTTTAATGACTATCCTAATGACTATTAAAGTTTAAAACTGGACTGATTTTTAAGAGATGATACATAAACATGAAATAAAAAGATATCATATATATACACATTTGTTTTTATATATTATATGCCACATGGTATACCAATTTATCATGTGTTAAGTAGACATGATACAAATATTTATATTGGTATGCTTTATGTATTCAATATCTCTCTCTCTTTCTCTGTCCTTTGACCCAGTGGTATCGCTACTAAAAATGCACATAGAAGATACCAAAGTTAGAGGAAATGTGTACAAAAATATTTGTAGTAGCTTTTTTTGGTAGTAACAAATAATTGGAAATGAAGGAAGGAACCCTTGAAATCTGCCCATTGTTCATAATTGTTTTCTTTTTAGGCCTAGTCTTGCTTTAGCCATTGTTCCACAGTTAAGTTCAAGTTCAGTAGCAGTTTCATTAATTTACATAAAATCACATTGTAATTAAGAGCCATGGACACATGCATGGCAAAACAAAATTCCTCTCTTTCTTAATCCAATCCTACAAGTTAACTAATCCCACACTTTAGGTCATACTCCATTTCCTTCCTCTTCAAATTCCCCACTACAGAATAGTACTGAGGGCAAGTGAAGAATTTAGAGTCCTTTAATTATCCTCCCATCTCAAAGGAAAGTAGGAGTAGGATAAAGACAGTTAGTTACCAACAGGTAGTCTACAAGAGACTAGAGTGTGCTCTTTGTTTTTCTGTGGGTTGTTTTTGGTACTTCTTACTGTTTCAGGGACATTGGCTCACCCTATAAAAAGGTTCTGGAACTTGCATTTCAAGATTTCGGTATGTGGAATCTTTTATTGTATTGGTTTGGATTTTAAATCTGCCCATCATTGATACTTCTCTGTCCTCCTTTGCCTTTGCTTTAGAAAGTACATTTGTTTAGAAGGCCATTAGGATCAAATGTGGCCTTGAGCCTGATGTGATGGAACCTTAACCCCTTAGCTGCCATTATACCCCCATCTCTGTCCTATCTCCTACTAAACTTACCCTTTCTGACACCTTATATCTTCCCCATTCATCCTCCATTATCATCAATTCATAAGGCAAAATAAAAGATAAAACTATGTCAGAATATGAGTACCAGCAAGAGTTCTAGGATGATTCTCTCTTAGTGATGATAGGGAAGGCTACTCAATTCTGATTTCAATTCGATTCAACTCTGACTTCTTTTCTATGGATAAAGATTTTTGATTGAAAAGAAAGAACAAGCATTGCTAATAGGCAGGGAGTTAATACTTAATTTAAATAAAGAGATGGTAAGAGAATCTAGTTGCCCTTGAATGAGGTTAAGCTTTAGGTACTGAAAGAGCTGTCAAATATGATTGAAAAGTCACTGTCAGTGATATATGTAAAAGATCAAGAAGAATGAAAAAGGTACTTCAGTTACTGAAGTTAGGAAAGTATCCTGCTTTTCAAAATGGAAAGATAATGGAATCTAAAAACTACAGTACAGGGAACTCAACTTCAATTTTGGCAAAATCCTCGAATGTATTATCACAGAGTTAATAAACATATGGAAAAAGAAGTGAATATAAGAGCTGACTTATTTTCATTATGAACAGGTCATGCCAGATTAATCTTATTTCCTTTATTTTTTTAACAAAGATGTTAAACTCAAACACTTAGGGCAACAATGTTGATAAATTTTGTATAGATTTTGGAAAATAAATTTTTTTGATTAAAATCTCTTATGCAAGTTCTGTGGAAATATGTCAAGAAATGTAGGTTTAGAAGATAATCAAGTGAGATGGATTCAGAACAGGCTCACTGACTGGATTCAGAGTTATCATTAATGTTGGGTATTGACTTAGAAGAGATCTCCAAAGAAGTGCTAAGCAATATTTTTTAAATCAATGTCTTGAATAAAACTATAAATTATATGCTCCTTAGACTTAGAGATGACACAAAAGTTGGAGGGATTCCTGATCATATAGTCATAATTCAAAGAATTATTTATAGATTAGCATTGGGCTGAATTTTAAAAATATATAATAAAACAGTTATAAATGTAAAGCCTTATTTTTGACTTTTTAAAAAGGAGCTAACAAGCTCAGGATGGGATAAGCATGAATAGACAGAAGTCAAATTGAAAAAGATTAAGAATTTTAGCAGAAGGTAAGCTCACTATGTATCTCAAATATGATACTATAGACACGAAAGAGAGCTAAATATTAGAAAGCTATTCTATTAGGCTCTATAGATTCAAAGTCAAAATCATAAATAGTTCTTACTCCCACGAACTGCATAAAATATGGGAGCATATAATATGTAAACACATAAGACTATGTTAGGATAGAACAAATGATGTAGGAGGGTGATTAACCTTGTTCTGCTTGACATCACATCCCAGAACTAAAAGCAATAGAAATTACAAAGAGGCTAATTAGGATCCGATATAAAGAAATACTTCTAATTTCCTAATAATTAAAGTAATCCAAAAGCAGAATGAGATGCACTGAGAAGCAATATGTTTCTCTTGATTGGAGTTCCTCAAAGATAAGTTTGACAACGATGCTGCTTTGCTAGATATGTTTTAGAAATCATTCTATTTTATGGTAACAGGTGGACTAGATGGATACTGGCCCTTCAGGCTCTGAGATTTGATGATTATGAGATTTTGTGAAGAGTGGAAGGTTATAATTTCTATAAGGGCAGAAACTTTTCCAGACTTTTAAATGCTTGCCTAATTTGACCTACTCTTTAATCTGTGTATATCCTTCAACTTCAGCATCTCTGGTGCTAAAAATAATAAAAATAATAAAATAATAATAAAAAAACAAAACAGTTGTGTGTTTTACAAATGCATAAAAATAGAATCATTTAGATATACCAGGCATCTCCTGTTTAAAGCAAGGTTATTAAAAAGTAAAATTGCTACTATTATTTTTGGTTGTTTTTATTTTGCCAATTAAGATGTAAATAGTTACAGTCTTATGGTTTTAATTGAGGTTCAAATCAGCAGTCAGCAGTCTGTATTCATTTCTCATAGTCTCCATTTTTGGAGAGCATCCAAACTAGCTATATCTCATTCTTCTGTAGGCTGCCTGTAGACTTTCTGCACCATGCCCCACTCCTTCCTTTTATATATATATATATATATATATATATATATATAATTATAATAATATTATATATATATATATATATATATATATATATATTGTCTTTCCTAATTAGAATGTGAGTTCTCTGAGGGCAGGGAGTGTTTCTCTTTCTGCTTGTGTTTGTATTCCCAGTGATTGGCACACACGGCCTGCCTGGCACATGGTTAAGTATTAAGAAGTGCTTGTTGCTCTTTTGCTGCCAGATGGTCGCCATCATGGGTTGCATGCATGCTCCCGGGAAGGGCGTGTCCCAGTCGACTTGGTGGCAGCATTCCCACATGGCTGAAGCTTACCTTGGATGGATGAAGTGAAGGAGCAGATCTGCAAGCTGGCCAAGAAGGGCCTGACAACCTCCCAGTTTGGTGTGAAACTGAGGGATTCTAATGGCATGGTACAAGTACACTTTGTAAGTGGCAAGAAAATTTTGAGAATTCTAAAGTCCAAGGGACTTGCCACTGATCTTCCTGATGATCTTTATCACTTGATCAAGAAAGCCGTTGCGGTTCCAAAGCATCTTGAGAGAAACAGAAAGGATAAGGATTCTAAATTCCGTCTGATTCTGAACGAGAGCCGAATTCATCAGCTTGCTGGGTACTACAAGACCAAGAAAGTGCTCCCACCCAATTGGAAATATGAATCATCCACAGCCTCTGCTCTGGTTGTGTGAGTTTTGGTTTTTGTACTAAAATAATAAATTCATCTCTAATTGAAAACAAAAGAAATGCTTGTTGACTATTCTGTTTATTTGAGTCTGCTGAGAATATTTCTGTTCATTTTCAACAAATATAGCCCTTGTAATTCTTCTCCCCACACAATATATACATTTTTTAAATTTGGATTCTCACATATTGAGGGTTTTGTTTGTTTAGTGAAAAGAAAAATCACATGCAGTACAGTGTAGTGAGAAGGCCCTCACTAATTGAAAGAATGAATAAATGTATAAATCAATATGGCAAAGCCAGGATTATTCCTGTCTGGAGGCTCTGGAAGATGCTGATTACAATATCATTCAGCTTAGTTAATACTTAATTTTCTTTTTTGTTCCTTCCTTCATTCCTTCATTCCCTGGTTCCTTCGTTCGTTCTTTTGTTCGTTCGTTGGTTCGTTCCTTCCTTCCTTCCTTGTCTTCAAAAGGGCCTGAGTCATCATTAGCTGGTGCTTTGTTGCATTTACATATAAGGGAATAAGGTAGCTCTTTCACTAATAGAGTCTGTAAGTGGAAGAGTAGGAAGCCTTCTTTCCAACTGTTCCCCAGGCCAAAAGGGCCTTTTACCTTTCCATGCCATCTTTTCTCATCCTAGGTGAAGGAAGTGGAGTCTTCCATTTGGGTTGATTTTCCAGCTAAGATATTATGGTCTAGGAGTCCCAGAACCCAGACCACATGTAGCAGCCAGCTAAGATGTTGCAGCCAGCCCAGCATCAATACCTAGAGGAACATGGCCTGACACTCCAACCAAGGAGAAGCCAGAAAAGATGTAGAGTTTAACATATGCACTTGATGGGGAAGATGCTGTGTAAGAACTGAGTTAAACTATAAACCTAATCCTTCTCCCCACCAGAAACTGAGGCAGTACAGGGGGAAAGAGGAAGGTGATAAGCATTTACATAGCACTTACCATGTGACACCACTGTGATAAGTACTTTAGAAATATCTAATTTGATCTCCACAACAACCATGTGAGAAAAGTGTCATTAATTGCCCAATTTTAAGGAAACTGAGGCAGAATTTAAGTGACTTGCCTATCTTTACACAGGTAATAAGCAAGTAATAAATACATATTCCCTTCCCCTTTCCTATTCTTTCTTCCCAAGAATGCTTAGCAAAATAAAGGTGATGACTAAATAGCAGGCTCACTCTTAAACATAAAAAATGCATGATTTGTGTGAATGACTGCCACCAACACTCCCATTATGGAGGTTAAAGGAGAACGCCCCCTCTTCCTTTCCCTTTTGCTTTTGTTTGGTTCATTAAACCACTCAACCTTGCCAACTAACATATGTTCTAAATGATGTTTCCTTCTAACTGTAGTGTTTTATGTCTTGCCAAGTAAAAGGAACCAACAGGGAATGAGGTATTGAAGATGAAAGTGAAAAGTGGTAGTAGAGAAAAATGGGTCTTAAATACAAATTTTTGAGCAGAGGGAATATTTTCATGTTTTTATTTATATGGCTAGCACCTAGCACAATGCCTTGCACATGTAGGTAGACATGTTGAATTGAATTGAAGAAGAAGAAGAGCCATTATTCATTCTGCAGAGGGGGGAAGGTCTCTTTAAGGTAACTGAAGCCAAGGAAAATCATCAGAGTACTGTGTTTGTCCTTTGTTTTAGAAGAGGACCGTGGCATCAGGGAAGTGATGACATGACTTGCAGTTGACTTTGATTTGAGTGAGGGAGAGCTCTGCAAGGTCACCAGCCTCACTTTCTCCTTCAGAGCCATATGCATCCAGGCACCAGAGATATTCATCAGGATGACTGGAGATGACCCAGGATGTCATGGGGGACCCTGGCCCTTTTAGGCTAAGGCCTTTTCATGTACTCACTTGGAGTGAGGTAATACCCATTCAGTGAATAGGCCTCTTTAAGAAGTGAGTCAAGGGATGGCCCCTTTAATTAGAAAAAAGAAAAGAAAAATCAAGCTGGGAGGGGAAGACCCTCAGGGTTGCTGTTTCAAGGAGAAACAGTTACTATTGATATTCACTCTAAGGCAAGAGGGCCCAAAATATAGCCTTTAAATGGAGCTTGGGCCAGGGTCTTCCATGGCATCCTGGGTCATCTCCAGTAATCCTGATTTATGCGGTCACTGGATGCATATGGCTCTGGAGGAGAAAGTGAGGCTGGTGACCTTGTACGGCCCTCCTTCACTCAAACCAAAGTCATCTTCATGTCATGTCATCATTTCCCTGATACCATGATCCTCTTTGAAAACAAAGGACAAACATAATCTATGAGTAGACAGCTGCCTGAATGGGGACCCATTTAGTTGGATAACTCAATTCGTCCTCTCCCTCTCCCTGTCCTCTTTCTCCTCTCCAAAGGAAGGTAAATTTCAATTTCCAGAAGCTGCCCACTTAACTTGGGGTCAGAGTATAACTCATAATATAAGAGTGTTTGTTCTCTAAATGTTTCTTACTTCTCTATATTGGTGTATGTGTTCTCTTTCCCACAATTGTTTTGTAGAAGGGACTCTTTTATTAGTCACAGCTTAGCAACAGAAAGATTATTGCTAGGGCCTGTCAACTTTTTCTCATTTTGAATGTTCACTTAAGGGGAAAATATGTTTATGTGGGGGATGAGAGTCCCAGAAAAACAAAACAAAATAAAATGAAATTTAAAAATACAAGCATTCTATGTCTAGAGATGAAAATAATTCAGCTCCTTGTTTTCCATGCGACAATAAGGAACTTAGAATAATTGTCATCTTTCATCATAATACCAAGAGAAAAGTTGGAAAGATTTGAAATCAGAATAAAAAAGTAGTCCTATAAGGAAGGAAGAAATGTGTTGCTTTTGTAGAGGACTAATTTTATCTAGTTATTAAAAAACACAGATTAGGGTGCTCATATTTCAGTTGTCATTATATACTAGCTATGATCTATAGAGTAACAAAGATGAATTTTGAAATCCTTTACTCTATCTTTCATGTTACCATGTACATTCATTACATGGGGTCATAAAACTTGTCCAGGAATCTTTTAATACCAATGCTGCTTGTAATAATCATTCATTCCTCCTCCCACACCCTTTTGCCAGAAGAGGACCAAGCCTAGATCAAATATTCATTTTTAGTTAAGACATGTTGGGACAGGGAAAAGAACTTAAAATTCTACATAAGTCTTCTGCCTAAGTAGAAAATATCCATGTTCTAGACAGAAGTTTTGTTTTTTTATCACCATTCATTTTATTTTAATCCCATAGATTTAACTAATAATTTTAAAGTATTTACCATTAAGAAGATAACACTATCTGTGCAACCAATACAGTAATACGAGGCATTGTAATGCACTGGAAAAGATATTCAATTTGAAGCTAGAAGTCCTGAATTCATATCCCAGTTCTGCCCCTTTACATATCTGATATTGGGCAGCTAGTTAACTCAGTGGATAGAGTAAATGTTGGACCTAGAGTTAGGAAAACCTGGATTCAAATCTAGTTTTTCTTACAGGCTGTGCAACCTTGGGCAAGTCATTTGATTTTTGCCTGTTTTAGTTTCCTCATCTGTAAAATGGAGAAAATAATAGCAAGCAGGTAGTTGGAGGGCAAAACAAAATAACTGTATAGTCTTTTGTAAAACTTCAAGCACTATATAAATGAAAAAGAACAAAAAAAAGAACTACCTCCACCACCACCACCACCACCACCACCATCACCACCACTACCACCACCACCACCACCACCACCACCACCACCACCACCATCATCATCATCATCATCATCATCATCATCATCATTATCACCACCACCACCACCACCACCACCACCACCCCACCACCACCACCTCCACCACCACCACCACCACCACCATCATCATCATCATCATCATTATCACCACCACCACCACCACCAACACCACCACCACCACCGCCACCACCACCCCCCACCCCCCACCACCACCATCATCATCATCATCATCATCATTATCACCACCACCACCACCACCACCACCACCACCACCACCACCATCACCACCACCATCACCACCCCACCACCACCCCCGGGATTTCTAATATCCCCAAGCATAGATGTCATTGCTGTGGAATGAGAATTGGGAAGATAGATGGCAGGCTAAGATGGGGACCTAGAATTTGAATAGAAATGAAGAAGGCATGATGCAGAATTATTATTATTTTCATTAGTATTATTAATAAAAATAATATACTGTTCTTTTCACCTAAGTTTCCACATCTATAAAATAAGGAAGCTCAACAAGATGAGCTCCAATATGACTTTCAGCTTTAAATGTGTAAACTTATGAACAAGACATACAGCCTTCCCTAAAGGAGCTCAAAATCTAGTGGAATTAGTAACATTATTAATGACTATTAAAATTAGAAAATGATAAGTGCTATATGCTAGTGACTAGACGGCATAATAGAGATTATCAGGGAAGATATCACTAGGAAACTGACGTTTGAATTAGATGCCTTGATCAGGGCAAGTCAGTTGTTATCCAGATATTTTTTTTTTCTCTAGGAGTGATCAGCAATGTTATCAGATAGGGCAAGAAGGAATCCAACTGAGAGTTTCTATTAAATAGGCAACTAGAAAATGTAGTCCTAGCAAGTGGAAGGCATATTGTCAGCCAACAGAAATTTCTTAAAGAAGCACCTGGGAGATTTATTCTTCCTAGGTGTATATGGGATTGCTATGGAATGGGCATCAAGTTGATGGATGGCAGGCTAAGATGGGGACCTATATTTGACATAGGTGACACACCAACTTCTTGGGACATAGATCTTCAGAACTTTTACATAAGCTTGAATGACACTTTGATCTCATGAATGTGGGTACTTCCTTTCCTAGTATGGATTATAACCCGTTTCAGTCTTCTCATTATCAGTGATTCTTGTCTATATGTTTGCATCACTTCTCATATAAAGTCTACACAAAGAATGCTCTAAGTCAGGGCTGTCCAACCTTAGGTTTTTATTGTAAAAATAGACAATATATTTTGATTTGCCATTTTAGTGAGAGCTCTGCAGTAGCTTGGCTTGGTTTACTAAAGCATTCATGTAAATTTCTATGCTTGTAGGCAGGTCGCACAAATCACACTGGGCAGCATGCCACCCTTGGTCTTCATTTTGGACAGCTCTGCTCTAGGTATTTTGCTTTTGGCTAGATAGCAGAGCAAAATTTAATTAATTACACAGAAACATAATATAAATTTATATGCATATGATGAAATGAGAATATAAAAGGTTTTAAAGAATAATCTTCAGATACATGAGTTTTTAGTATTCTTTGGGATTTCATATATAAAAAGCTGATGGCCTGTCCCTCCACCTTTCTTATGGCATCAAATAACCAGTTTGACAGATTTTTTGAAAGGTTGATTTTTACATTGTTTCAACACAGATTTAAAAGTTCACATTGCTCAATGACTACACAGTGTGCCTATTTTTGACTAATGATTCATTGTTCAAAATCAGGTGAACAATGAAAGTAGCTTAAGTTCCTGCAAGCTTTAGTCAGTCATGGTTTTGATCAATAGAGGGTTAGTCACATTTATTGATGTTAAAATGGCATGAGAATGAGTATCTGCGGTGTCTAAAATGAGCTCTGCCACTGATTTCCTTCATTTCCAGTGATCATTTTGTCGAAATAACTTAATGTAAATACTCATAACTTGGTTCTTCTGAGCATCAAGAAGGATCTACATTAACCTAGTATCCTAGGGCATTTCTTAAATTCACTTCTATGAGGGTATTTAGGGTTGGTAGCTACTCTTTGTTCTTTGTTCTCTTAATGAAGTGTGTTAATTTGATCCCTATTTAAATTTTTCTTCTACAATCTAAATGACATCCTCCTAATTTCACAGCTTTTCTATTTGAATAATTGAAGGAAACACGATCACTTCTGGGAGGAGTTCATCAATTACCTCCGGTGGACTAGCTCAGTTAGTGCTGTAGGAGCCAACTATATATGAGTTTTGTGTCCAGCAATCAATTGTTATGGTACCATAATTGCCTCTTAGTCCCCTTAGGGGGCTCTGGAAAAAATCTTCTTTTCCCAGAACGAGACAATGTCTTAACTTGAAAAAAAAATCTCCTCATCAAAGAAGAGGAAGAAAAAATCATGAGGTGAACACACTAAAATGTCATTCAATTCTAGCTAGTAAAGTTCAAAGGAAATAATATGTGTAAATCACTTTGCAATGCTCTAAGTGCTCTCTATGTGATAGCTGCTTTGTTGTTAAAGAAGATGTTGCCTGGTGAGATCTATTAAGTGTATTTATATCTAGGTGATGAGAATAATAAGAATATGCATGATAGCTTAGTGAAAAACAGATATAATATTGAGCACAAAGAAAGTTTTCACTTTGATACATTAAAATAGTGTTTTATATAAGTATCTCTTTCCATCCTAATCACAGCACTGAGAGCTAGGAACTATGATCTTCCCACTTTTACAAATGAAGAAGCAGGTTCATAGAGGTTAAAAGACTTGTTCAGGGTCATATAGCTAAGTAAATATCTGAGGCAGGATTTGAACTCAGGTCTTCCTACCTCTAAATCTGGAACTCTGAACACTGTCGTGACTTTTAACTGCCTTATCCCATTTGGGTGACAGAAAAGTGTTGTTGTTGTTCTTGTTGAGTTGTTTCAGTTGTGTTCAACTCTTTGTGACCCCATTTGTAGTTTTCTTAGCAAAGATACTGGAGTGGTTTACCATTTTCTTCTCCAGCTCATTTTACAGATGAGGAACTGAAGCAAACAAGGCTAAGTGACTTGCCCAGGGTCACGAAGCTTGTAAATGTCTGAGGTCTGATTTGAATTCAGAAAGATGAGTCTTCCAGATCTAAGCCTGGTACTGTTTCCACTGTGCCATCTAACTGCCCTGAAAGAAAAGTACAGGTTTGCCTCCCCCCCACTAGAGCCTTGTATTCTTCATAGCTATATTTGCCAAGGTAATCCTATTGAATCTAGGCAAAATCCAGTTATTTAGATTAAATCAAGTTAATCAGTAGACATTTTTATTAAGCAATGCACATTGCACATGTGTCTGCAATGTGCTAAGCACAGAGGATAGAAAGAGGAAAAAAAAATGATTTGTTTTTGTTTAAAGTCCCTACTCGCAAGGAACTTGAAGTTTAATAGAGAAGACAAAATGAAAACAACTATGTTCAAACACGATACATACAGAATAAACTGGAGATAATCTCAAAAGGAAGGCACTAAGATTAAGGAAGACTGGAAAAGTTTTTTTTTTTTTTCCCTAGATCAATGATTAATTAGGATGGCCACATATTTAGTCTGTCTAATGTGGGTCCAGAACTACCCCATTTTGAAAATCACTCCATTTTGTTCCTATGTGGATATTTATACTGTCCCATTAGTGCTTTCAATGCAAATAACCCCAAAATAGAATGTGTCATGATAACCTGTTCTGAGAAACAGTTTAGTTCCCCAACCCCACCCCACTCCAACCCTGCCATGCTGTTATACAAAAATCTTTAACCCAGGAGCTGAGTAAAAGGATTATTGTACCAGATCTGTCTTGATCCCAACATTAGGGACCATGACCAATTGACTTTTGTCTCATCTATATCCTGTTCCAGAGTCCTTGAAACCTATATAAGTCTCATGTATTTTTCTGTTGGAGAGTCTTTGCCTTGTCACCCAAGAACTCAATAAACTCTAGTCCAAATCACACTTTTTTGGCCAAACTGTTGTGCCTGGTCCCAACATGTACACTTAATTACATACCAAATGGTCATAAATGAATCTGAACTTTGTTGCATTGCTCAGGAATAATCTGATCGTGTGCCTGTATGCATTCATAGTTCATAGTTCAAAATTCTATTGCTTGTGTTTTCTTCAGCATAATCCTGTGAAGTAGAGTTGGTCTAGAAGAAACCCAAAACTGAAAAAAATGTTTCAGAAAGAAGTTGTCATTCGGCAGAGTGTAGAGCCTGATAACGTTGTACCACAATCCCCTGAACCTCTGTAACTTTTACATTACATAGAGTTCAAATAAGGGCAATGAATGTAATGAGTTTCCAGAGCACAGATACACAACTGCTGCATATAGGCAGTTTCCAGATAATGCGTGTGGACTGCTTTAGGTAAGTCTAAACATTCAATAAAATTTGGGGGATGGCAAAATACAAGGGTAGGGTAATGTTCTCACAGAAGCCCTGTGTGGGATCCAAGCATTCCTTGAAGCAGTCTCTGACTCTCCTAGAGGGTCAAGCCACACTAGGTGGTGCAGTGAATAGAGCATCAGGCCTGGGGTTAGGAAGACCTGGGTTCAATTCCAGTCTCAGATATTTACTATGTGATCCTGGGCAACTTAATCCTGTTTGCCTTAGTTTCTTCACCTGTAAAATGAACTGGAGAAGGAAATAGGAAATAACTCCAATGTCTTTGTCAAGAAAATCCCAAATGAGGTCATGAAGTCAGACATGACCAAGTAACAACAATAGCCACACAAGGATGTTCTATATTCAAACAATATGATAAATACGGCTTTCCCATAGTAGGTAGCATAGAGAAAGTTTCAGAAGGATAACTTATGGAAGGTCCTTATTAAAAATCAACCTCTTTATTTATGATTGGTACAATTCAATATGATTCAATAAACATTTATAAAGTGCCTATTATATGCCAGTCCTTCCTCTAAGCTCTGGAGATGCAATTAAGGAAAAGAAAGACAGCCCTAGCTCTCAAAGAGCTAATAATCTAAGGGGGGAAACAACACACACACACACACACACACACACACACACACACACACACACACACATACACACACGGAACTGGAAGGGGGAAGGGACACCAGAAGAGTTCACTGCATTGGGGCATCTTGTTCTATGGAGTGGAAACCAGGAAGAGCTTTATTCTATAAAAGAGCTTTGCTAGAAGTACAACATTCCAACCACCAGCCCTCCAATCAGAGGGCAGAGGAAGCTGAGGGATGCGGTTTCCAGAGCTTGAGATAGCAGCAAAGTGATTAGATTAGAAGTGATCAATTTAGTCCAAGTGGGACATCTTGTTCTAGAGAAACCAGGAGGATGTCGTTTAGATTGTAGAGGAGAAACCAGGCTTTCTGATGCTCTTTCTTCTCTCCAGCCAGACGCCCACTCATTGTAGTGTAATCTTTATGTTGTCTTGCTTCTGCCCCAATACACCCCTCTTTATAACTTTTCATTTCTAAAACTACAACATAAAATGCACATAGCTATTGCTACTGAAAAGAGCCCCTTGAGACCCCTGTAAATTTCCAAACCTAAATTCTTCTTTATCCTGTCTCTTCTTATTGGAAAACAAACTCCTTGTGGGCAGGAATTTGGAATTTGTATCCCCAGAGTTTAGGGCAATAGATCCGCTGAAGCAATTAATAAATGTTTCCAACATCATTCATTCAAGGAGGAATCTTTTAAAGCAACTTTGTTTCTATGGTGTTTTTAAGTCAAATGCTGCTGTTTATAGTTGCTCCACTTCAACTAATGTTCCAGCTATGCAGCTCCAAAAAAAATCTGCTCTGCACTGGGAAAACATGGGTACCCATCTCACGTTTGATGCTTGCTATCTCTGTGACTTTGGGCATTACTTACTTTCTTTTGGTGTCATTTTCCTTGTCAGAAAAAAAAATTGGGTGAGGGTGCATCTGAAGTCCCTTTTAGTTCTAAATCTATTCTCCTAAGATTTTTTAAAATATTTTTTTATCCTCTTCTCATCAATTTCCTATTTTTGTTTCCACTTTTGTTTCCACAAGGATTGCTTCTTCCTGTAGTGGATAGTTCCCTCCCTGAAATCAGCTCATAGTTATTCTGTATATATTCTATTTTATTTTATCTGCAAACTAATATATCCCTTGAACAGAATGTAAGCTCCTTGAGGGAAAAGTTAGTATCACTTTTATTTTTATACCTTTAGTGCTTGGGTTTATTCCTGTTACATAGTAGGTGCTTAATAAGGTTATATCTTCTATATATTCTCGATATACTATATGTTCTCTCTATATATATACTATATACTCTCTCCTCCACTCTGGCAATGCCACCACTCTGGTACACTCTGGTACACTCTCATCACCTCATACCTGACATACTGCAACAGCCAGTTGATTGGCTTCCTTGCCTCAGGTATGAAATTGATCTTCTGAAAGCAAAGGTCTGACCATGTCAACAATCTCCAGATACTTGACTCTACATTTTACCTACAGGATCAAATATGAAATTTTCTATGTGGCTCTTAAAGCCAACCTTGCAACTTCCTACTTTTCCATTTTCTAAGATTTTATTCCACCCCATTCCTTAATTGTACCTCACTTACTCTTTAATCCAGGGACACTGGGCTCCTTGCTGTTTCTCATGCCCCATCTCCTGGCTGAGCATTTTCAAAAACTGCTGGAACTCTCTCTCTAGTCTCCTAGCTTCTCTGGCTTCCTTCAAGTCTCAGCTAAATTCCCATCCTCTACAAGAGGACTTTCCCAATTCTCTTATTTTAGCACTTTCCCTCTTAGACTATCTCCAATTGTTTCCAAGTATATATCTTATTTATAGTTGTTTGCATGTTGTTTACCCCATTAGAGTGAGTCCCTTGAGACCATGAACTGTTTTTGGCTTTCCCTAACACTTAGTACAATGCCTGGCAGATAGTAGTTACTTAATAAATACCATTTGATTGATTGTTTTATTGATGGATATTTATTCAGATACTGTTTGGATTGGCTACTAGAAAGCACAAGAAATTCAATAAACTCTGAACTAGGCAAAAGACAAAAATAATTATTACACTGAACAATGAAGTGAACTTTTTATTCCCAGAGTAAAGATTTTCTTAAAATTGGCATCTCAGACATGATATTTTGTCAGTATATTGGATACAAATTTTAGATGCAGTAAAATCTCTTAGAATAACTTAGATACTTTGATGGATACATATTTTTACCCATGTGGTTATTCTCTCTAAAGATCACAGCTCCTCTTTACCTTTTCATCTTACTCAATTTTTGTCCATGTTTTTCATCAGTCCTTCATAGTGACCCCATGCTCCAAAGTCCTTCTCTTGTTCAGTTACTATTTGAGAATACCATGATACCTCTTCATCTATCTATTTCTCATTGCCATTACAGGTTCAATATACTAAGACACTTAAAAAATATTTGACACCAAAGTTTTGACAGCTACTAAGTAAAAAAAAAATGATATTTAATAGAAAAGAGGGAAGTAATATATTTTGATAAGTAGCATGTGTTGAATTCAGCCATCAGAGGGGCTACCTGGCCTGACCCCATGGTCAAAATCGTTTCAAACCAATTGAAGCTGGCCTTGTGGCTTCTCTGGAAACTTCATGTTGTTGCACCTGGAGCCCACTGTTCTGACCAATGTCACCACTCCCTGAACTTTGTCAGCCTTTGGTTATTTTGTAACACAGCTTAATCCTCCCTGTTGATGTTCCTCCTGAGCACTCCTCTCCACTGAAGTCTGTTTAAACCCTGACCCTTGTTCTCCTCCTGGGCATTCCAGGACTTGTTTTGCTATATATTGCAATTCTCTTGCCTCCATTAAAGACCCTTGTTGTGACTTTGGTAATCCTTTTTATTTTAGGTTGATATGTATAGAAGGCCTCATAATAATGTCTTACATTTTATATTTCTATCAGATTACAAATCAAGCAAGCCTTAGCCATTTGATTCAATGAAGAATAAAATATGTATTGTTTCATGTAAGACAGAAAATTAGGAAGGAAAATAAGTAGTGACTATCATTAGGAAGAAAGCTCACGGAAAGCTTCTTTCAAATACTACTGAAAAATAATTCATGAGGCGTAGGTGACATTAGATAGGTGATATCTATTAAGAATAATCCTTGTGAGAGTTTATCAATTGAAAGCATGGTTTCTTGCACTATGTCATTTAAAAGCACTTTAAAAAAGTATTTATTTAAAAAAATAATGTAGTAGATACATACACAATAAGTAATGGCTGTGAGCTCCTTGAGAAAAGAGAATTTTTTTGGCATTTCTTTTTGTCTCCAGTCCTTAGTACAGTGAGAATAGCACATAGCATCTACTTAATAAATACTCATTGAGTAACTGACTGAAAATATCAATACATGATTTGTATGTGAAATACTGTTCACTTGGTGTCTCGTTGTTGAATTTTAGAAGGCCTAATAAGGAAAAAATTCATTCTTATATAGCTCTATAGGGGTTCTAAAATGTTTTCTGTGAATTATTACATTTGATTCATGTCCCAACAAGCATATTATACACATGGAATTAATACTACTAAGAAGATTACATTTTGTAGATAAGAACAGTCTCGGAAAGATTAAATTTCTTGCCCCGGGCCATGCATATGGTGTCTGGACTCTGAGTCCAATGCTTATTCTCTACCATTACACCCTTTATACCTTGTCTGTCTTACTAAATGCAAAATCTAACCCAGTGTCCTAGGTAAATTTGTGAAATTCACATTTTCTGTTGGTCTCTAGTATGTTCTGAGACTGAACATGCAACTTCATAAACAGTTATCATTAAATCTACTCTCTGAATAATCTCTTAAATTCAGGAGGCAGTAGCAGCTGAGTACTGAGCCAAACTCAGCTCTCCTATACCTTTAGAAGCAGCCAAAGGTGCTATGTTTATCATTTCTCACCTAATTCCCCACCCAGAGCCTCCACCTTCCTTTGAATGGGAAAATATGGCCTAAGGCTCCTAGAGATGATAGAGTAAGAGCTTCTAAATGGTTTCAGCTATCACTTAATTTGTTCATAAAGGCACTACTTTCTAGAAAGTTAGAAGGGACCCCAGGCACAAAAGAAAAATAAGCTTCTTAAGAAGTCTCATCATAAAAGTTACAGTTTTCCTGAAAATATTCAGTCCACCAACAGTTAGAAGGAAACTTTTCAGCATTTCACATGCTTGGCTGCCTCAAGGACATCTTCCTTCCAAAAAGCCAGATGGCCAAACATCAGAGGTATCTCTGTACCTGCAAAATGACTATACATTTATAAGCACTCCATTTATTATGCAGGTCACTTTAAAACTTTTGATTTATTTATGGAGGTGTTTATGTGGTACCTGAACATTATGCATACATATTTCATATTGTTGATATGGAATAACCAGCATTGTCATTGCTTAAAGTTTAGATGGGAAGGGGGCATTTTGAAGTAGGTGGGAATTTTGTTTTCATCTTCTATTTCAGGTTTTTAAAAAAGAGAATTAATATTTCAAGGAAAAGGAATCAGTACACATTCCATAATGGTACTGATTTAAATCCAATAAAATAAAATGGCAGAAGACAAAGTAACATAATTGAGAATCATAGATTTAAAGCTAGAAGGGAAACCATCTCTTCTAATCTCATTTTAAAATGAGGAAACCATAGTTCAGATATTTGAAGTGAATTACCAGGAAAACAACCATTCATCCAAACTCATACAAGGGCCTCTCTTTTCTGTGTCTGTCTTTGTACTGGTTGTGCCTTATGGCTAGGATGTTCTTCCTTCTTTTTTCTGTCTCTGAGAACACATGCACACACACACACACATTCATATATAAGTATAGGTAAATACAATATATGCATATTGTATATACTTATATATTTATACCTATAGGTATATATTTGTTTGTATATATTTATGTAAATGTATGCATATATTATTGTTATTATTAGTTTTGTGTCCATATACATTATACACACATATACAATATATGCACACATACAGAGGTTTCGACCATCTGGACTATAAACTTCATGAACCGTCAGGTTTGTGTTTGTATTGTCTTTGCCCATCAAAATTTCTGGCACATAATGGAAACTTAATAAATTCTGATTAACTGATTACCTAAGGTGATACAGGTTATAACTAGTAGAGACAGGATTTAGATTTAAATCCTCAGTGGCAAATTAAATACGCCTTTCATTATACCAAGTTTGTTCTATGAAATATATGTTGTACCAAATGAGATTATGGATTACATAAGTAGCCAGCATGACAGCATATTGCAAATGGATGCTGGAATTAGATCAACACTCAAGCTCAGATCTTGCCTTAAATAAAATAGAGGTGAATGTATATGGATGTGTTGATAAATGATTAACAGTTTAACTGCTGTCAAAAAAAATTTTTGGTGGGGCATCCTAAATTTGATCTGTATTATTAACATTTTTTTCTGTCACTTTGTTAAGTCAAGAAATCAACAAAACAATAAATCATGCAGTGATTTTTAATGTTTGTTGATTTCTAAAATGTGAATTCTTATGTTGAAAATTTAACAATTAGCTCTTAAGAACAGGTTTGATTTGGCTGACTGTAGCTTTGTAGTGTTAATGTGATTAAAGATCTTCCCAGCCCATTCAATAGGGCCTTTATTTATACCCTTTACTTACTAGGTGCAAGGCCCAGGCCCACATACTTTTGCTAGTTAGGCCATGAAAGGTGTGAAACCCTCAGGGCCCTAAGGAGAAGTGCTAAGACCATAGCCAATTGCATGTGCCCTGAGTTCTAACCAATCAGATGTGCATGGATTCAGCCAGTATGAGACCTGAGTTCTAGCCAATCAGATGACAGTCAGGACTAGAGAGCTCAGAGTGTGAGAGAAGCAGAACTGAGAGCAGCAGAACTGAGAGCAGCAGGACTGAGAGCAAGGAGAATTGAGAGCAGTGTAATTGAGAAGCAGACATCAGGAAGACATTGAGGCAGCAGACACTGAGAGAGAGACAGCATCAAGAGAGACTGCAGAGTGGAGAATGCAGATAATCCAGGAGCTCAAGGCCACTGAGAACTTTCAGAACTGCTCGAAAGGACACAGGTAAGCAGACAGGATTCATGAATGATTGTTTACAGAAGGCCCTAGGAGGGACTTGGTTCCTTGCTATAACACTGTGTTATAATTTCCTTGTTGCTACATTGAGGTGGGCTTACTGGTTTTGGAATATAATTACTGCTATATCAAATTGGAGTTGCTGGTCTTGTTGTCTAAATAAATGTTATACTTCCTCTGCCTTCTACCTACAGAGTTTTTCATACTTTGTGATTCCTAACCATATAGGAATGTTCATCATGGTCATCCTCAAGGTCATGAATCTTGCCTTACTGCTACAAGCTTGTATGTGAGTAAGCCACTTTAAAACATTTTCCATATTCATAAGACATATTACATATTCAGATAATATCTTTAATATCAACTAACAGGGTTGTTACGAGGAATAAAGAGGATAATAAGTATAATCAACTTTCTAGACATATGAAAGTGGCAGCTATCATGATTAATAGCAGAGTGAACAAGGACAAATCACAGAATCACTGTGAGCCTCAGTCTCCTATTCTCTAAAATGGAGTTCGTAATATTCATATCACATAGCACATCAGGTTGTTCTGCTCAAAGTTCTTTAAATACTTTAATATGCTATAGAGATGGTGAGTAACTTCTTTAGATATCTTAATATGCTATAGATACGACCAGAAAGGTAGATTTCAAGGTCAAAACATAACTTATATGAATAGTAACTGGCACTGAGTACCTGTGTGAGCTTGGGTAATCCATCTCACTTTTTTGGACCTCCGTTTGGACCCACAAATGAAGGAGTTAGACTAGAGAATCTCTGTGGTTTCTTTTTTTATTTATTTTATTTTACCTGAGGATAAGGCAATCAATCTTTTTTTAAACAAGAAATTTTTATTTAATATTTTTAGTTTTCAATATAGATTTCCATAAGATGTTGAGTTACAAATTTTCTCTCCATTTCTGCCCTCCCCCACCCTAAGATGGCATAAATTCTAATTGCCCCTTTCCCCAGTCTGCCTTCCCTATCACCCCACTTCCCTCACCCCCACTTATCTCCTTTCCCCTTACTTTCTTGTAGGGGAAGATAGATTTCTATACCCCATTGCCTATATTTCTTATTTCCCAGTTGCCTGTAAAAACAACTTGTTTTTAAACATTTGTTTTCAGAACTCTGAGTTCCAAATTCTCTCTCCCTTCTTCCCTCCCCACCCATCCTCCCTAAGAAAGCAAGCAATTCAACACAGGCCACATGTGTATCATTATACAAAATCCTTCCACAATATTCTTGTTGTGAAAGACTAAATATATTTTGCTCCCTCCTATCCTATCCTCCTTTATTCAATTTTCTCCCTTGACCCTGTTCCTTCTTTAAACCATTTGCTTTTCATTACCTCCTCCCCCTGTCTGCCCTCCCTTCTATCATCCCTCCTTTTTTTTCTCCTTTCTCCTTCTTTCCTGTGGGGTAAGATACCCATTTGAGTGTGTATGTTATTCTCTCCTCAAATCAAATCTGGTGAGAGCAAGATTCACTCATTCCCGCTCACCTGCCCCATCTTCTCTTCCAACGAACTGCTTCTTCTTGCCACTTTCATGGGAGATAATTTATACCATTTTACCTCTGCCTTTCTCCCTCTCTCATCCTTTAATTTGATTTTAATTTTTTATATATCAACCCTTCACACTCAACTCACCCTGTGCCATCTGTCTATATATATATACACACACACACATATATATGTATGTATGCATATATGTATGTATATATGTATGTATATATGTATATTCCCTTCAGCTACCCTAAAATTGAGGTCTCATAAATTATACACATCATCTTTCCATGTAGGAATGTAAACAAAACAGTTCAACTTTAGTAATCCTGTTATGATTTCTCTTTCTTGTGTACCTTTTCATGATTCATACTTCTTTTGATTCTTGTGTTTGAAAGTCCTCTATTTTGCCTTGGAGCATTACACTCAGTTTTGCTGGGTAGGTGATTCTTGGTTTTAATCCTGGCTCCATTGACCTCTGTAATATCATATTCTAAGCCCTTTGATCCCTTAATGTAGAAGCTGCTAGTTCTTGTGTTATCCTGATTGTGTTCCCACAATATTCAAATTGTTTCTTTCTGGCTGCTTGGAGTGTTTTCTCCTTGACCAGGAAACTCTGGAATTTGGTGATAATATTCCTAGGAGTTTTACTTTTGGGACCTTTTTGAGGAGGATTCTTTCAATTTCTATTTTACCTTCTGCTTCTAGAATATCAGCGCAGTTCTCCTTGATAATTTCTTGAAAGATGATATCCAGGCTCTTTTTTTGATCATGGCTTTCAGGTAGTCCAGTAATTTTTTTTTTTCAATTATCACTCATGGATCTATTTTCCAGTAGTTTTTCCAATGAGATATTTAACATTGTCTTCCACTTTTTCATACCTTTGGTTCTGTTTCGTAATATCTTGATTTCTCTTAAATCACTAGCTTCTACTTGCTCCAATCTAATTTTTAAGGTAGTATTTTCTTCAGTGGTCTTTTGGACCTCCTTTTCCATTGGGCTAATTCTGCCTTTCAAGGCATTCTTCTCCTCATTGGCTTTTTGGAGCTCTTTTGCTATTTGAGTTAGTCTATTTTTTAAGGTGTTATTTTCTTCAATATTTTTTGGGGTCTCCTTTAGCAAGCTGTTGACTCATTTTTCATTATTTTCTTGTATCACTCTCATTTCTCTTCACAATTTTTCCTCTACTCTTACTTGCTTTTCTAAATCCTTTTTGAATTCTTCCATGGCCTGAGACTAATTCACATTTTTCTTGCAGGCTTTGGTGTAGGATCTTTGACTTTGTTGCATCTTCTGGCTGTACATTTTGATCTTCTTTGCCACCAAAAAATGATTCTACAGTCTGTGTCCTTTTACAATGCTTGCTCATTTTCCCAGCCAATTACTTGACCTTTGAGCTTTTTGTCAGAGTATGACTGCTGTCAGAATGGAGAATATTTTGTCCCAAGCTTCAAGGGTTTTCTGCTGCTGTTTTCAGAGGAGTTTTCCCACTGACCTGCTCATTTGTCTTTGATATTTGTGGGTTGAGAAGTCTGGTAACTGCTCAGTGATTCAAGTCCCTGAGGCCTGCTATGCCCAGTCTACTCCAGGGCTGGTTTGTCCAGGTGTTGCCCAAGTTGGGCTGTGCTCTGCTCCCAGTGTGGTGCGATAGACCCTTCCCAGTGATCATCCAGGCAATCTTGGTCTGGAGACTTGTTTCCCTCTGTTATTCCATGGGTTCTGTAGCTCTGGAATTTTGTTTAGTCATTTTTTTACAGGTTTTTGGAGGGATTTGGGGGAGAGCTTTAGCAAGTCTCTGTTTTCAAGCCCCCATCTTGGCTCTGCCTCCCTCACTATATTATGGCCAGTGATAAAGTGAAAGCCAGCAGAATGGGAAGCCTCCTGGGTCATGTGTAAAATAGCTTATGACACAATGAGTCTACCTTGAAAACTCCCATATGCTCTTATCTATCAATCAATCAACAAATATATATTAAGTGCCTAATATATATTCAAGGCACTTGATAATCCCTTGGAATACAAAGACAAAAGTGAAAGTCTCTGCCCTCAGGGAGCTTATATTCTAACAGGAGAGATAGCATATGCATATGTAAAGGTGTGTGTATACACATACACACACAAAATCAATTTAAAGTAACTTCAGGGAGGATTATACTTACCCTTGAGAGGACATTAAGCTGAAAGGGGATCAGGAAAGGTATTTCCAGACAGAGAAGACTGTGGCTGAGCACTTACTGAAGAATATTGAGCAGTCTTGAGTTGAATCTTGACGAAAACCATGGATTATGATTGGTGGAAATGAGAATGTTCATTCCTGGCCTGAGGATGTAGTTTGAAGAAGTTTTATCTGTGATGCCCAAGGTGAGAAACAATATAAATCAATGTCCTTATACTTCTTCACTGAATCCACATTTGGGGTATTGACTCACGAGATTAGCCCTTGGAGATGATAGATTGAAATATTGAACATTTACCCAGACATACTTTCCTCACATTAAATAAATATTATGAAAGTTTAAAAAGAAATTCAAGGAAAAAGGCAAAGGCCCTAGTAGATATCAGGGAACCTGAAACTCATTAAGTTTGTTTTGTCCCTTATGGTTCATAATTTAACTTTTATATTGCTGATGTAGGAAGCTTATCAAGTAAATTCCCTGACCAACTTGATGAGCTTACAGAATTGTGAACAGCTTGAACTTCTATTTCACTTCCCAGCAAAAGCTGTGGGCATGTCCGTTTGACCATTCTCAATGTCGTGTAGATGACTTGGTGATTACTTGTTCGTTGACTTCGTCTACTTCAAATTTGTGTTATGTAATATCATCTGGGCCCTCACTGCAGTAAGGAAATCCTTTTACACTTGGTAATTGATTCATTACTCCAGTCTCCATAGCAGCTATTCCAAAACTTTTCATTTTTTCTCAAACTTTTCATGGTGTTCCCCCATCACCACCTCAGATGAGAACCTTGCTTCACAATTCATAGAAAAAAAACCAAACAAACAAACAAAAATTAACCCTCATTTCTGTCTCCTACCATCTGTCTTCCTTCAAGTCCCAGATCAAAATCTACCTTTCGTAAGAAGGATTTCCTGCCTTCTCTTCCCTTGTTACTAACTTTCTTTAGCAATATCCTCCAAATTACATATAACTTACAGACCCCTGATATCATGAGAACACAGCAAAGTAAGATGGACCCTTTAAAAAGCTCACATCCATCTTATAGTCCTAGCTATATCCTTCTTGGTACAAAGCTCACGTTCCTCTAGAAATATAGCTGTTTCTCTTACTTGTAACAAAACTACCTGCTAAATTGTACTTTTGGAGGGATCACACCCAAACCTAAGGAGGAGGAAGATTTATTAAGGGCAAAGAATTTGTCTTAGCTTTTTTTTTTTTAAAATCTCGAGAAATAAGCATAGTGACTGGCACATAGTAAACCCTTAATAAATGCTCCTTCTTGTTATGTCTCAGTGTTGTGAACTAAGCTGTTATGGAAAAAGCTTTCCTTTATGTTAATACAATAAAGAAAATGGAGTTGGGATAGATGGCACAATGGTCAGATATAGCATCGTTCTTTTATTCCCTGTTGTCCTATTGTTTTTGGTATTCAGAGAGAGAAGCAGAGACAAGAGGAGATTTGGGCCATAGGGAATGTTTGACTTCTGGGAATTGCTCTTTCTTGCTTTGGGGTAGAGGGGCATGAGATATGTATAGTCAGAAATAGAATACGGTCAGAAAAGATAATCCCTTGATCATAAGCTTCTGGATTAGAAATGTCTGAATCCGATCCTGGAGGAGCAGTGGAAGAGCCAAATGTACTGTCAATTATACTCCATGGGTATGGAAATGGAACAATGTGATCTGTGATGAGAGTTCCTTAACCCTGTCCCCTCAAACAGTGTAGTTTCTAGGTAATACAGCATGGAATCCTGACTTCTAGAAAGAACAGAAGGATTTCCTGAGAAATACCAGTCTTGGGGTTACCTTTCTAACATCCACATATTGTAAAGTTCTGCAAGCCCACTTATAGAGAGAGAATAAGAATAACTAGGCAGAATAAATACCAGAATCCACCCTTCTTAGCAAGAGAGGAAGGCCTTCCTGGACAATGTCAATCTCAGCACTGCCTCTTAAGCAGCCCAGTTCTGGAACCCTTCCTTCTAGGAAGGGAAGGGAAGTTGTAAAACAGAGCCATCCATCTAGAAAAAAGAAAATAATCAAATTTATAAATAGTCCTGGAGAACAAGATACTAGTGACAAGACATAGGGATAAAGGATGACATTTTGCTCTCTAATATTACCCATGAATTATTAGGAGTGTCTGTGTTTTCCAATCTTTCAATCAATCCTGAATATATTTTTATTCTGAGGGAATTTAAGGGTAGTAGAAAAAAGATGATGTTTATATACTTCTTAGGAAGTAAAATTATAAAAATCAGAAAGGTTACATATCTCAGAAACCCAAATTCTTTTTCTTTCTAAGGAGAATCCAAACCACAAAATAGTGCTATAAATCTGGAAGACGAAAAAAGGGAAAATAATTGCTTTGATAGTTTGTGAGTTACTGTGAATCCTTTATGTATTTTCTGCATTTTCTATGGGGTAGAATAAAGGCCATCCAGTATACGATGAGAATGTTGTTACCTGAGAGCTTCTATGGAATCTAGGGAGCCTTTTGCCCATATATGAGGAAAGTAAAAATGAGCTATTTTCCAACTATATTTTGAAATATCCCTAAGGCTTCTATTGGTGATTTGGGGGAGCTTACAGTAATGAGTAGCAAAGAGATTGGTTGTGATTTATATAAGCTGAGAGGTTGAATGCTGACAATAGGGTACAGTAGAATGGGGAAGGTAATTCAAGGAAAATATATTTCATGGAAAGTATCCTTATCTATGAGCTAAAATCTGTCAGCTTATTAGAAGTTCATGTATTGTTCTCAAATCTGATAAATGTGCTTAAAGAAAGAACTGCTCTCTAACGAGTCATAGTCACTTCTGTTTGATGTTATTTCTTTTGATTGTACTGGTTTTGAATGGGGATCTATATCTGAAAGAGGTGATGTGATGCACTGATGTGAATGTCTTTACATTCAAATAATCTTCCTGTTGATTTGTACCAGGAATAACTATTTAGCACATACTTGTTAGCTATCTGATTTGACGAACATTCATATTTCTTTTGATCTAAAATGTTATGTGGGTAGGTATGTATTTGCTTCTCTCTTCTTACACTCCTCTTTTCCCTCTTTCCTCTCTTGCCTCCCTCCTCTCTCCTCTCCCTCCCTCCCTTTCTTCGTTCCTTCATTCCTTCCTTATTTCCTCCCTTATTTCCTTCCTTCCTTCCTTCCTTCATTCCTTCCTTCCTTCCTTCTTTCCTTCCTTCCTTTATCCCTAGCTCCCTAATTCCTGAGTAGTAGTCCAACATGTACCATCTGGCTGTCACTCTTTCTGAAACATAAAACAAAATTATTGCAGATGTTTATAATCTCTATTGTATTATTACAATTTAATGTTCTATTTTAATAATACAATATTATAAAACAGCTTATTCATTATAATATTTGGAGCTGAGAGTCAGAAGCAATCTGGCAGCCAGTGAAAGCTGTAAGAAAAAGTGTAGTACATGTCCTGCTGCTGGTACCTCTCAGCAAGTGGTTCACTTCCTTCTACAGAAGCTGAGTGTTTGGATCATCTTCTAGTATACCTCCCGCAAATCCACTTAAAATATTTTTTATTGATACACATATCAATAAAATATATTTATATGCATAACTATATTTTATTTATATATATCAATTTATATATGTGTGTGTGTGTGTGTGTATGTATACATATATATATATGTGTATATATATATATATATATATATATATATATATATATATATATATTTGTTTTTACATTGCCAACATTTCTCCATGAATCTCTCCTCCTTTCCCCAGAGAGCCATCCTTCATCCAATAGTTCATTTTTTAGTTGCAATCAGTGTGGGAAGATGTGAAATGAGAGAATGTGGTTTCTGTGTCAAATATAGCAGCAAGAAGGTAACCAAGAAACAAGTAACCAAGGGCAAACATGTACCTTTGGATAATGTAGCTGATTTTTTTTCCTCACATTTCCTAAATATTCCTCCCTTTCCTATAAATATATTTCAGTCTCTGTCTCATTTGGTCCATTTCTTTGTCTTTTACTTTCTGAAATTTTATTAGTGTCTTTGTCTCTCTTTGTCTGTATCTCTGTGTTTCAATATATAAGTATCCAAGTCTCTAAGCTACTGTATTCATGAATTTATTAGAGGAAAAAGCTAGAAGAATAGGGAAAAAATTTAATATAGGATTTGGGTTTAGGTATATTGAATTTTTTACTCTGTAGCTCATGATGAAAGTTGAACAAAAAATAGCAGTGATATTAAATACCCTTTGCCTTGGGAATAATTTTCTTAGCCAATAAAACCATATCAATCAGTCTCAGTCAGGTCTTCTAAATCAACTGTACAATGAATAGATAGAAAGCTTTTTAGTCCGAACATTAGTATTTGGTCTATGACAAGCATGCCATTTCCATCTACTATAACACATTTTAAAGCCCAGGTGTGATCACAAGATAAAGCTTGAAATCAGATACACTTCATGGGCCTGATCCAGGCCAAACCTCAAATTATCTTTTCTTACCTCTCTCATGAGTCAGAATTGGACAGATTTCCAATGTCAAGATACTCACCTAATTGGCAAGAGTGGTTAATGATGACAATGAAAGACCTTCTTACCTAGGGGAATTTAGAAGATGGAGTTGTGTTAAACAAGCTATCTCCTCCTGGCTCCCAAACTCTGAGAAGCTGAAAAATAAGTGGCCAGATATTTGTATCCCTCACAGTTTGCCAGTGTAGCAGCACAAAGCAATCACAAGCATTGATCCAAACAGAAATCAGTTTCTTCCTTAAAAGTAGTCAACTCCTTTTGCCTGCAAATGACTCAACAAGTTCGTAAGGAACATTCAATGTATCTGAAAAATATTAAACTGAGGAAGTTGGAAAATTAAGTTTATGTATCTCCCTGATATTTAAGAAAATATGCCCAACCAAAGCTATAACAAGGATTAAATGAAAAGGATTTTCCCCTAGGATACTATCATCTTAGCTGTAGCCTATTTTCTCCCCTGATGACTCCCATCCTTAGGCTTTTCTTTAGAATTTTCCACCAGCTTTTATTCTCATGTGAGTTAGCAATTGGTGCTAGGATTTTGTCATTATTTAATCCCTTTCTCATGCCCACCTTTCCTACAGACATCTTCAGACATAACGACTGACCTACATACTATCTGTGCACATGATACTCAAAGTTGGATTGTATGCCTCTCTTATCCTCTGCAAATACTTCTCTCCAGATGAAATGATAATGTAAGAACAGCTCTGTGCTTAACTCCTACTTTATACTTTTTTGTTTGACTTCAGGCTTATATCATTTTCTTCTTGTGTCAGGACATACATATTACTTTCGAACAGAGATTCTTGAACTTTTGTGTCATAGACAGGTTTGGTAGCCCGGTCAAGCAAATGGTCCCCTTCATGGAAAAATAATTTTAAATGCACACAAGAAAGTGCATAGTATAACAAAAAAATAATACATCAAAATATAATTTTAAAAAAATGATTGTTAACCCCTCATCTAGAAGAAATTTTTGTGTAGACATCATCATCGTGTTTTGTCATATGCTTCTCACTTTCTCTTTTGTTCCCCTACTTGTCATTATTGTAACCCTTTAAAATTTTTGAATTGTTTTAACCAAAAACATTTTAATTTAATTTGTGATGCTGCACTATAAGAAAGAAAATGACAGTTTGAAACGTTGTTTCCTTTGAACATTATATTCTTCTTTGAGTTTTGTCAACTAAAATAAAATTAAATGAAGGTAAGACAAAGAACAAAAAGGACACCTTATCAATAACTACTGTCATATGCTTTGGATAAACGGATATCTTTTTTAACTAAAATGATGAGGCAATAGGGTCTTTCGGTTGACTTGATTTTCTCTTCTAAAAGGGACCTATTTTATTCTAATCATTCTTTGAAAATCTTTCCAAAATGTGCTAATACTTCTGGAATGTATATGGGATAAATATTTGTAGAAGACCCCAGGTCCACAATATCTTGCACATATACAAAAGTAAATCAAATCAAATACAAAAGCCTAGAAATACATACACCATAAAAAACAAAATATCTTTAAAAATCCTTAAAAGAAAATAACCTTGTAGGAAATAAAATGGAATGATCAAAGGAAGAACAAGCATAAAAATGCTCTAACTTGGTGAATATATGTAATGGATTTAAAGAAATGGAAGAGAAGATATTAAAAAAGGGTGAAGGACTCAACAACAATGAATTAACATCAATAATATTCCACCAAACAAAGATGGGTCTGTCTATAATGAAATTCATAATTGTTACTGATAAGCCTACCAATGAAAGTAAAGGAAGCTCTGGTATAAATAGGAAAAGAATGGACATCAGTTTAATTTTTTTTTAAAAAAAGGAACAAGCCAAGATAATAATACAATTCAACAAATTTCAGCTATTAATGCATTATATGCTTTTTAAAAATACAGATTCAATGAAGAATGATATAGAGTTGTTCCTGAAGAGGTGCCGGAATTGGCAAAATAATTAGTAACATAAGTTGAAAAATCAATTAAACTAAAAAAAGGATAATTTCATATCAAAGATGACAAAATAATGGACATAATTGAGCTACTGGACTCCTAAAACATAAAAATAAAATCATTTCCATATTATAAAAAGAATTTACCCACTTATTGAAATCAAGAGAAAATTCAATGGATTCCATAGGATGCCATCTGTGACATAGGTTGGATTCAATTTACACAGACAAACCATTGTCAAATTCTATAAACTGTCAAAAATAAAAAAAAAGTTGTGTTAAAATATGTATACACACATATGTACAAATACATATGAAAATCATATATTATTATTAATTATGGTAAATTAGACAAAAACCCCAAATTAACTCAGCTAGACTGAGTGCCCAGCTGGAGCAGAAGCAAAACAAACACACAAAACAACAAAACAAAGCAAAATAAAACATAGAAGTATTAGTATCATTCAATACAAACTCTCAAGTCACCATGAAGTAAGTCAGTAATTTTAACTTGATTAACAAAATACCTCTCTGGGAATGGGGACACGTGTCTGTAATCTTGGCTATGGGGGAGAATAGGGGAAAATTTGAACTGAGGAGTTCTGAGTTGCCATGGTCAAAACCTACTGAGTGTTCACACTAAACCCAGAAGCTATATGGTGAGCCACTAGGGATGACTAAAGCAGACCACACAGGAAATAGAGCAGGAAAAAGCATCACATCAATCAGTAATGAGATCAGGCCCATGAGTGGCCACTGCCCTTCTAGTCTGGGCTAGACTTAGTCTCAAAAGCAAAACAAAAAAGAACAATAACAATAAAAAAACTCCTTTTAATGTGAACAACATAAGGAAAAACAAAGCTGCAAAAAGATTATTTAATTATTAGAAGACACAATAGGGTATTTAGGAGACAAAAGCAAAAATAAAAATTCCTATTTATTATTCATTCAAAAAAGGAGGAGCCAGTTAAGTCAACCAACATTTATTAAGTGCCTGCTATGTGTCAGGCACTGGCACAGAAAGAAAGACAAAATACAGTCTCTGCTCTCTAGGAGCCCAGTCTAAAGGTGGGAGGAGTGAGGCAATATGTAGGAAAAGACAAACTACAAGAGGAATGAAGTATATAGATTGAAAATGAAAACACAGGGGGTAGCTAGGTGCTGCAGTGGATAGAGCACCAGCCCTAGAGTCAGAAGGACCTGAGTTCAAATGTGGCCTCAAACAATTGACACTAACTGTGTGACCTTGGGCAAATTACTTAACCCTGATTGCCCTACCAAAAAAAAAAAAAAAGCACAGAAGGAAAGAAACAATTTTAAAGAGCTTAATATGTTGAAGGCACTGTGCTAATCACTTAAGGTTCAAATAGCAAAAAAGCTAATTATGGAATATTAGGAATTGAAATCATGGCATTAAACCAAGATGAGATCCACTTAGAAAATGATAGTCTTGGGCATTACTCAGTGTTTAATGTAACCATTGAGAATGAAAGGGTCTCAATATTAAGTTGACAGGAGGTTGATCACATAACATACATCCTTTAAAAAAATTAAACTGAAGCCAACATGGCTGAGTAAGCAGTAGATCACTTCCCTCTTCCATTCTCGTCCCTGAAAACTGATAAAATAGCACCCCAGAACAGATCTCAGAATAGTGGAGTCAGTGGAAAGATGGAGTGGAATAGTTCTTTGATCCAGGAGACTTAGAGTATTGGCAAATAAGGTCTGTATCACTCTCATAAAAGGGGCGTTAGGTCCAGGACAGGAAGCTCCCCAGCAAGCACACAGCAGGCTTCATCTCAGCAAACTAGAGGGAGATCCTGAGCCCCAGAGCAGTGGAGCAGGCAAAGGCTACTACCAGAACCTCCCATGTGCCTTAGCACAGTTGGGGAACTGGCAGACTCTAGTTTGAAGAATCACCATGTGCACTTGTACAGCTTCCAGCAGCTAGACATCCTTCAGCAGTCAGATCTTCCCATGCTTCCAGCCCCAGATGGGCAGGCATCCTCTAGCAGGTGACTTCTGTGTGCCTCAGTGCAGTCCCAGGGAAATGCAGAAAAACCCCACCTGCCTTAGCACACACAAGACACCACCACTAGGTCCCTAGCTCAGTACCAGGTGAGTTACCAGATCCCTACAGCCTCCATCAGCAGCACCTGAGGCTCCAGGGCACAAAACTAGGGGCCAGTCACCTGGCCCTCAGCACAAGAAGCTTGGGAAAGTGCCCCCTGTACTCCAGCAGGGGAGCTCAACTTTAGAAGCCATGATCAAGGAGAAAAAAGAACCTTGAACATAGAGAATTTTTATGGTGACAGAGAAGATCAAAATACAAACTCAGAAGAGGACAACACTGTCAATATACCTACATCAGAAACCCCAAGGGGGAATATTAATTGGTCTAAAGCCCAAAAAGCCTTCTTGGAAGAGCTCCAGAAGGATTTTAAAAGCCAAAAAAGTGAAATAGAAGAAAAATTGAAAAAAAGAAATGAGAGGTACACAACAGAAAATCAACAGCTTGGAAAAGGAAGAACAAAAATTGACTGAAGAAAACAACTCCCTAAAGAGTAGAATCGGCCAAACGGAAAAGGAAGTAAAAAAGCTAACTGAAGAAAACAATTTGTTAAAAATTAGAATTGGGCAAGTGGAAGCTAATGACTCTATAAGACACCAAGAAGGAGTCAAATAAAATCAAAAGAATGAAAAAAAATGGAAGAAAATGTAAAATGCTTCATTAGGAAAACAACTAACCTAGAAAATAGATGCAGGAGAGATAATTTACGAATTACTGGACTACCTGAAAGTCATGATCAAAAAAAGAGCCTGCAACAAGAAATTACTAGGAAAACTGCACTGAGGTCATAGAACCAGAGGGTAAAATAGTCATTGAAAGGTTCTACAGATCACTTCCTGAAAGAGATCCCAAAATGAAAATTCCCAGGAACATTGTAGCCAAATTCTAGAATTATCAGGTCAAGAAGCAAACATTACAAGCAGCCAGAAAAATGCAATTTGAATATCATGAAACCACAAACAGGATTTTGCAGGATTTAGCAGCTTCTACATTAAAGGATCCCAGGTTCTGGAATATGATATACTGTAAAGCAAAGGAGCTTCGATTACAACCAATAATCAACTACCCAACAAAACTGAGAAGAGTTTTTCAGGAAAAAGATGGACATTCAATAATACAGAGGACTTTGAATCATTCATGATTAAAGAAACAACAAGCCCAGAACTGAACAAAAAATTCAATCTTCAAAAACAAGTCTGAAGAGAAGCATGAAAAGGGAAACAGGAAAGAAAAAAAAGATGTTATTCAATAAAACTCAACTGTTTACATCCCTGCTTGAGAAGATGATAATTTTAACTCTTGAGAACTGTATCTTTATTACAGAATTTAGAAGGGGTATACATTGACAGAGACATAAGTTGAATTTGATATGATGATAAAATAATTAAAGGGTTAAAATAAAGGGATTGTACTGGGAGAAAAAGAAAGGGGTGGGGAGAGGCAGAATAGGATAAATTGCATCACAGAAAGAAACACAAAGAGCTAATACAGTAGAGGGATAGAAGAGAGAAGGGTATTATCTGAACTTTACCTGTCAGATATACGGAGAAAGGAAGAATTTATGACCAAACAAGAGAGAGAGAGAGAGAGAGAGAGAGACAGAGAGAGAGAGAGAGAGAGAGAGAGAGAGAGAGAGATACAAAATGGAAAATTTTGATTGCATTAAATTAAAGAGCTTTTTCTCAAACAAAGCCAATGCAACCAAGATTAGAAGGGAAGCAGAAATCTGGGAAACAAGTTTTACTGCCAGTTTTTTCTGATAAAGCCTCATTTTGAAAATATATAGAAAACTGTGTCAAATTTACAAGAATAAAAGTCATTCCCCAATTGATAAATGGTCAAGGGATATGAACAGGCAGTTTTCAGATGAAGAAATTAAAGTTATCTATAGAGTCATATGAAAAATGCTCTAAATCATTATTGATTAGAAAAATACAAATTAAAACAACTCTGAGGTACCATCTCCCACCTATCAGATTGGCTACAATGACCAAAAAGGAAAATGATAAATGTTGGAGAAGATGTGGGGAAATTGGAATACTAATGCATTGTTGGTGGAGTTGTGAACTCATCCAAACATTCTGGAGAGCAATTTGGAACTATGCCCAAAGGGCTATAAAATATGCATATCCCTTGATCCAGTAATACTAGTACCAGGTCTGTATCCCAAAGAGATCACAGAAAAAGGGAAAGAACCCACATGTATAAAAATATTTTTAGTAGCTCTTATTATGCTGGCCAAGAATTGGAAATTGAAGACATGCCCATCAATTAGGGAATGGCTGATAGGTTGTGGTATATGAATGTAATGGAATACTAATGTTCCATAAAAAATGATGAACAGACAGATTTCAGAAAAACCTGGAAAGACTTGAGTGAATTTATGTTGAGTGAAGTGAGAAGAACTAGGAGAACTTTGGGCACAACAGTGGTAACATTGTATGATGGGTGGCCTACTTTGACTGACTTTGTTAGACTTAGCCCTTCTGAGTAATCCTATGATCTAAGACAATTCCAAAAGTCTCATGGTGGAAAATGCTATCCACATCAAGAGAAAGAACTATGGAGTCTGAATGCAGATGGAGGAATACTATTTCCTCTTTTTTGTTGTTTTTTGTTTTTTTCTTTCTTTTGCATTTTCCTTTTTGTTCTGATTCTTCTTTCATTACATGGCTAATATGGAAATGTGTTTAATATGATCATACATGTAAAGCATATACCAGATTACATGCTTTTTGGGGGAAAGGGACTGGAGGGAAGGAAGAAAAATTTAAAACTCAAAATCTTATAAAAGTGAATGTTGAAAACTAAAAATTAATACATTAGTTAATTAAAAATAAACTAAATTGCAAAATAATTTAGGAAAAAAAAACCATCAAAACAGTAATAGTGGTCGACATCAACAGACCACTAATAGGATATGACAAAAAATTAAGACTTTAAAGATATGAAAAGAATGTTGAAAATATACTGATAAGAGTTTTACATAGAGAAATAAAAGGTTCGGTAGATAGGTTATTTTTTATTTATTTATGTATATAACTTTTTTTCTTCAAAATTTGACCCTTCTCTGGCAACCCTGTCTAAAAATGTAATTTGGTTAATATGCAATGATTCCTTCTTAATGAACTGAGTCATCAATTTCTTGACTTAGTCCTCTAAAATTTATGTTACATAAACTCAACTGGTCTCTCAGTAATGCAAGACAATCCCTTTATACCTGCTAATTAAGTCTCTATCCCACTCACCAAAGTGGCTAGTTTTCCAAATGGTTTTATCCTTCCGCAAACACACTATGATTCTTACTCCCTGCATCCTCTCAGTTGAGAAACTTTCCTCATGTTTCACTAGAAACAATTGAAGCCATTCATCAAGAGTTCACTTTTCTCTCCCTCACCCATTTCACATCACCCAGATACCTTCAGCCACTATTTCCTCTTTAACTCTTATTTCATGTGAACAGGTCACTGTTCTTGCCACATGAAAACATTCTACATAAACAAATGATCCCTTTCCAACCTCTCTTCTCCAGCAGAATACCTCCTCTCTCATTCCCAATTTCTCACTAAATTCCAAGCTTTCCCTATCTACTAGTTGCTTCCCTATTGCCAACAAATATTTCCATGTTTCCCACATTTTCAAAATCCCTCACTTGAGTCAAATCCCTCCCACAGTAATCTTTTCTTCAACTCTCTCAATTCTAGTGATTTCCATTCCTATTTATCATATATATACATATATATACACATATACATACATATATATATATATATTTTTTTCCTGTGTACATGGTGGTTTGCATGTTGTCTTCCTTATTGGATTGTGAGCTCCTTGAGGGCATGAGCTGTCTTTTGCTTTTCTTTTTGTCCTTTCTGCTTAGTATAGTGCCGGGAACATTGTAAGTGCTTAATAAATATTTACTGACTAACTGGCTGAACCTGATCCATCTATTTTTGCTAACTGTAGCCTCATATTTATTCTGCTAGGTAGTGAAATGGGTAAGAGCACTGGCCTTAGAGTCAGGAAGATGTGATTTCAATTTCTGCCTCATATACTTTCTGCATCACATACTTACAATTTCTGGACTTTCGGTCCTTGTCTGAAAAATGTACATACAGAATAAATAAATACACAATAAATATAAGACACTTAAACTCAAATTGTTTGGGGAAAAAACATGTCCTACAAAACATGAATTTTTTAACATCTTTTGTGTCATGGATCCCTTTAACAATCTGATGAATCCTATAGACCCCTTCTCAGAATAATTTTAAATGCATAAAATAAAATATATAGTATTACAAATGAAATCATTCATATCAAAATAAACATTTTCCCAATCCAAGTTCACAGACCTACTCCTTCCTGAGATATATCCACAAATCCCTTTGGGGTCCATGGAACCCAGGCTAAGGACTGTGACAAATGAGAACGCTCAAGCAGAGAGAGGGAAAGGAAGAAAGGTACACCATAAGGTAATATAGATGCTAACACAGTACACTCCTGGTATAAGATAAGTAATGGCCATTGTAAAAGCAGAGAGAAAAGCACAGATGGAGTACCATGTGAGGGGCAGAGATAAGGCCAACTTGGCTTAAATATGGAGTGTAAGAAACAAAATAATATATAACAATGATAGGAAGAAATGCCAAGCTGATTGATCTACGATATGCAAATCTCTTTAGTTAGTTGGCGTAGTGAATAGAGCACCAGGCCTGGAGTGAGGGAGTTTAAATCCTTCCTTGGACACTTACTAGCTGTGTGTCCCTGAACAAGTCACTTAACCTCTATTTGCTTTAGTTTCTTCATCTATAAAATGGGAATAATAGTATCTATGTCTCAGGGTTACTGTGAGCATCAAATGAGGTAATAATTATAAAATACTTACCTCAGTGCCTGGCATTACGTACATCTTAGTTATTATTATTTTAAATTTTATTTTATATTATAAATTATAAGGTTGACCATTCTTTAGTCTTGTAGCTCCCGTCCCATACTCCATTTTTTTAAGGTCACCAACCCTGGTGAAGTGATCATACCTGCTGTTTTATTCTTTGACCTAGGTGTTCTCTTCCTAGGATTTGACTCCTTTTTAAACATTTTTACTCTGTTCTTGGAAGACAAAACAAACGCAATGACAGGTGAGCGCTGTCATCATCCTTTCTTCTATTCTTGTTCATATATCTAAATACTTGTCTTTTTTAATGGCAGTTAAAATAAAATTTGTTTTTGGGAAAGCTAGTTATACATCCACATGGCTGGTTTTAGTAAACACGACACATATGAACATAATTGAATAGTCCTTTGATAATTCTTGCAAGGCCTTAGAATCATCCTTTGTAATAATATATCTTCTCTCTGGCCCAAGATATCCCCCCCCCCCCCGCCCCGAGCTCTGTCACAGTCCATGAAAATCCTGAATTGACTTTAAAATAAAATAAAAAAGAAGGAAACTACTAAATGGCAAAATGAGGGAGTTTTTTTTTTAAATGAATGGTGAAAGAAGCCCTGCACTTCAGAAGAAGTTGAAATTAAACTAAAACAAACTTTTTTTGGGGGGACACTTATTAGATTTCTATATAAATATTCATATATGTATATACATTCAAATGCATTTTTTAAGGCAGGAATCTGTCTTTAAAAAATACTTGAGCAGCAGCCAATTTGTAGATAGACTGGGTCCTTCAAAAAGCTGACATTTTAATATATGTCATACCTACATGCATGCATGCAAACATGCATACATGCATGCATACATACATGCATATATGGTTTGCATGGATACGCCTGAACTTTAGAACATCAATAAATATAATATTTTAGCATGAAAGGTATCTTATAACATGCATATATTGCATATATACATATATGTATATATATACATATATACATACACACATACATATATCTGTATAGTTGAACCCCATGAACCCCAATTTGGAATGGAGTCTGTTCTAAGACAGAGACAAATGAAATTAGGGTGCGTGTGTCACCATTTAAATTTCTCTCAAGTTGGCTTGACATGCATTGCATGGGAGTTCAGTCCAAAATTGGGCCCCCCTAAGGGGGCCAGTTTAGAATTGGCTCAATTTGGGAGTTGGGGGTACAGGGTTATATGCCCTTCAAAAATAGGTGTTTCCAAGGGGTGCCAATCAACTGTGATTGATCAACACACGGGGGGGGGTAGGTTATATTAAAATGAGGGTCTTGATTTAGGTCCTGGTCAAAGAAATATCAATTTCCATATCACCTGTCTTGACAATAGGGAAGAATTAGTATTTTCACAGACCTGTCTGGGCAACACAAGGAGCAGTAATCTACCCATTTAGATTAGATCTTAAGTTTCTTCTGAAGAAGAAACTTAACTTTGGAACAGAGGGGGATGGCAGAATCTATGAGTTTCCAAGATAATGATTACTAAGAAAAATAATTTTTTCTCTATATTTACATATATATACATATATGCATATATATGTATATGAATATATAATGAATATGTATGTACATATATATTCTAAATGAATTATACATATACCTGTGCATGTATGCATACACATATACACATATGCACACATATACATATATGCACATTATGTATGTGTATGTATATATATATATATACACACAGATATGATATAACATTTGTTCATATAAAAACCCTACACATTAAAAACTAAATATTCCAGTCTCTAGATAAATGATCAGATGAATACTGTTCAAGGAAAAGACTAACCTTGTATATATGTCATTGGTTTAAAATATTTAATATCATGAAAATTTTATTTTTACTAATTTAAAGCATGGTCTCATCTTTACTTGTACTATCTGATTTGGATAGATATACAGACCTCCTTCAATAATAGCTAGTTAACAGATTTTTAAGCTTGGGAAGTGTTTCATATATTTTTACACATGTGATCCTCACAACAACTCTGTGAAGTAGGTGCTAATATTTTTTTCCACTTTAGATGAGCAAACTGAGGCACAAAGATGTTAAGTGACTTGTCAAGGGTTCCATAGCTAGTAAGCGTCTAAGGCAGAATTTCAGCTCAGGCCTTTGTGCCACCTCATTCTGAACATTTCACTTAGGTTTTGTACATAAGAAAGGCCTAACTTTTGACTACCCACCTGACAATTTCTAGTGCTATTTGCTCTGAATAATAATTAGGCTTGGTCTTGACTGATTGCAATGGGAAATTGTGGTTCACTGATATAAGGAATGTACTTTCTTTTCAGCTCTGTCTTCTAGAATCCCTGACTTCCTTCAAATTACAGTTGAGGTGACACCTGCTTATGAGACCTTTCCTGATCTTGACAAGCTGTTAATTCTCTCTCCTTTTGAAATTTTTCGAAATTGCTTTGTATTACTTCATATGTACTTGTCCTAATCTACCCATAAAATATATGCTCCTTTAGAATAAGGAATGTTTCTTTCTTTTTTCCCCCCTTTTGTTCTTCATAGCATATAGCCTGGTGTCTGTGCACATAAGAGGTGCTTAATAAAAACTTGACTTTCTTCTGGGTTATATTACTCACATTCCAGTTAATTTCACCTTGGGAAATTTTTCTGCATATACATAATTCCTCTTTAAATTCCTTCTCTTATCATCACTCCTAATCTTTCCCAATTTATCTCAGCAGCCTTACTTTCCCTCTCTTTTCCTCTCTCATTCTCCCTTTTAAGTCTCTTCTTCTCCCTCCCTTCCATACTTTTGTCACTTGTTACACCCTAAAAATGAGACCCAAATTAATCCTAATGCAGCTATTTCAAGGAGAATGGAACACAATTTAAAATGAAATTAGGTTTTATAAAGATCAAAGAGAACTAGGATTAAGTTGGGGACTTCTCATCTCCAATATTGAGGAAAAAAATCAAGGCATATTTATTCACTCTTACACAAATTAATTCATTTTATTACTAAATAACCTTCAAAAATATTGCAGATGGGACCCATTCATTATTTTTCCTTCTATAGGACACATTGTTCCCTCTTACAAATAGATCGATTAAAAACAATTAAATTAGAATTTTTTGAGTCAAGCACATATTTGTTGACCATCTGCTAGAAGCTTATCACTATGTTGGATATTGTTGGATAAGATATAGATTCCACCTTCAAGCTTTAACCCTCTAACTGGAAAGATAAAAGACAACACAAATTAAGCAATTAATCGTGAGATGCCTTGTATTCCTATTTAACAAATAAAATAACTATTTTAGAAAATAGTTCTGTGAGAGATAAGAGAAAGAAGAAAATATTGTGGGCTGAAATGGCCATAAGACCATAGTAGTAGTCTCAAAATTAAAGAGTGCAATTGTTTTAAACTCAACTAATTTATCTGTTTGTATAATAACTATCCACAATTTTGTGTAATCTGAACATACTGGCTCACAATGCTCTTCTTTGGAGCATATATAGAAATTTCCTTTCTTAAAAGAAATATTGGTTTGGGCCTTACCCTGGTCAGTAAAGGCAAACTCATGAAAAAGAAAGGTAAACCTATTTTAATAGAATACTAAAGCAGCCATATGGATTTCAAACTGCCTCTGGTTTTTATAGAGGAGCAAACAACTTCCATATAAGGGTAAAAGTATGTTGATTGTTGTACATGTTGTTGTTTTGTTCTTCATTCTCCAATAGGACCATTGACATCACAAAGTGATAATGTCAAGACTCATGCTTGAACCGGATTTGAGTGAAGCAGAGTTGCACAAAGTTGTCAGCCTCACTCTCTCTTCTGAAGGCATCAAAGTCCAGTGGCAAGATAAAAATTGAGATGCATGGCAATGGCCTGGGCAGTGAATGGCCTTGGTGTCTTCGAGGTCTGACCAAGCACTAAACCTTCCAGAGTGCTTGCTTCAGCTACTTTCATGGTTTTTGGAACAAATTATTCTCATTTGCCCATTCCACCGGGGGAAGTCTTTCACATGTTTGGGGTAGATACTTCCCCCTCCCAACTCACTGCAGGGTTTGAGGTCTGTGGGTGTGTTGGCAACCAAAAATGGGCTCCTTAGCACTTAGTCAACAAGTGCCCTTGACTAGTTTGGCTTTTTCCCCTGAACTGAATGCTGTTTGTATGTTGGACTGGAATAAGCTTGTCGGCCCCTTCACCTTGCTTCCCTTGCTTAAGCTGATGGAAAGAACCTGTGCTTTCCCGGTCAACCCCTTCACCTTGCTTAAGCTGATCGAAAGAACCTGTGCTTTCCTGGTCAACCCCTTTACCTTGCTTAAGCAGATTGAAAGAACCTGTGCTTTCCCTGGCATACCTTACACCCCAGCAGAAGCCGGATGGTTAAAAACAGCTTCCGTTGGAGCCAGAGGCTGCTATAGCTACAGCCACGGCTGAAGTTGAAGCAGGAGCTGCCAATAGCAGAGCTGACCTACGGGAGGAAGCTGAACAAGGACTTGAAGCCAGTGGGTAATCTTTTTAGCATAGAGGGGGAAGCATGATTTTGGTTACTCTTGTAAGGCGTAATTATTGGGCCTGGAAGCTTTTGATCAATATGTCAAAATGGGGATGCTGGTTCATGGGTTGGTTACTGTGGAGCCTAAATATATGCTTTCATTCTTCTGCCTCCTACTTTGAGAGTTTCTTATATCTGGCGGTTCTGAACCTTTCAGACATATATATGATCCTCTTTGAGATTATAAACTCTGCCCTCCTAATACAGTGGGTTATCCTCAACTTGATTTATCCCATCTGTTTAGATGGTTTTCCCAGGATGCGGCCACTGAGCATGCTACAGCTTCTTGGAGCCACAGGGGAGAGTTGGTTGAAAAGTGAAAACCAAAAGTGGATGAGCAGCCCTGAAAAGGGCCCCTTAAATATCTCATACATTCCTTGTTGCATATGATCACGAGGAGATGGGATAAATGATGCATCAGCTCCTCTCCTATTCCAGTATTATAAGGAAATTGAATTAGTGTTCACACACAAGGGTATTTCTGGCCCACCATGTCTGCAGGCTGGCTGCACACTTACCCAAAGTTTAAGATTTTAAGCATGGGGTCACTTAGACACTTTAGGTCCTCAAGTATGGCCCTTTGACTGAATTTAAACTTCCTAGAACAAATCATCTTAACAAAAGGATTTGTTCTGTAAAATTTGGACTGAGTCAAAAGGCTATATCCAAGGATTTAGAAGGCCTAATGTGGCCTTGAGGCCACAGGTTCCCCACCGCTGCTCTACACAAATGGCTGACTGCATGCTACTTTTTCCAGTCTACTACATGTATTTTTGGGGGCATATTTCTGGCCATCAGTGAGGGGATGGTATGGTATAATGACAAAGAGGACCCTAATTGGCTGCTGACCTAGAAGAGCTGATGATTCAGGGGTTTTTAAAAAGAGATTCCAAAGAGTTGCCTAATTAGCTGCTAGTCTAGAACTCAGTAAATAAATAAATGGGGCAACCTATTTCTGTGATTCTTTCCTTCTCAGCTACAAGTACAGTGGGCCTGGCTTGAGCTGTTTCATGAAATCCAGATGGGGAGCTCTTCTGATACATGCCAAATAAACGAAACTCATGGTGAATGATTCGTCAAGTCAGGGGAACTAACTTCTATCTGGGATGGTGAAGTCAGGTTTGATAGGGAAGATATGATTTCAATTAAGCTTTGAAGCAGGAATAGAATATGGATAGGTAGAAATGATAGTAAAGGTGTTCCAATTGGGAAGACTTAATGAGTAAAAGTGTTGGGGTGAGCATTTACCAGGTAGGTTGAAAAATGGTGACCAAATCTATCTGCCTTTAGTAGAGTTTTCTTAATAAATAAAGGCAAGTTTAGGCCAGATTGTGGAAGGCCTTGAAAGGCAGACTACTAAATTTAGGTGTAATCTTATTGACAGTAAAAAAAAAATTGAAAGTTATTTAGTGGAGGGCTTATATGATCAAAGCATTCATTTTGGGCAAAAAGTAATCTATCATGCATTGAAATGCAAGATGGATGGCATACAAGAAAGACTTGAGAGAAGCTCAGCTAGGGGATGATGGTAACAATCCAGGCATATGTTATAGGGGGGAGCAGTTAGGTAGCACAGTGGAAAGAGTCCCAGGCCTAGAGTGAGGAAGACTCATCTTCCTAAGCTCAAAAATGACCTCAGACACTTAATAGCTGTGTGATCCCGGGCTAGTCAGTTAACCCTGTTTACCTTAGTTTCCTCATCTGAAAAATGAGCTAGAGAAGGAAATGGCAAACCACACCAGCATCATTATCAAGCAAACCCCAAATGGAGTCATGAATGTAACTAAAATGACTGAACAACAACAAAAATGTTCTAAGGGCCTACACTATAATCAGTTAAATTCGCAACTCAGTGAACATTTAGGAAATGTCTGCTATAGGACAGGCATTCTTCTAGCTCCTAAAGAAACAAAGAAAGACAAAACCAAACCAGGTTTTGTACTCCGGGAATCTACATTACTCAGTGATGTCAACAGGAGGATGACAACTTTCACAAAATCCTAGAATTTCTCATCTGCTTTCAAGAATATCTATCAGGTTGGTCCCCTGAAGCATTCTTCAATTGTATATTGAAACTTCCCAGATGATCTGTAAGCTGCTCTGCCTTCCTATAACAGGTCTCCTGGGAAGTAAAAAAAAAAAATCCACCTGAATCCCATTGACATTTCTGTGTGAGTCCGTGAGACTTATAGTCATCTTCAGTCCTGATGTCAGACAACTGGTTTGTGTTCATGGGCAGAAGGATGGGGAAGACCATGTGGCCTGCATTTACTGGAATGTGAATCAGGAGGTGTTAGGCCACTTAAGAAGTACAAAATTTTGCTTGGTATAATAGTGAGGTTTCTATGTTTAACCTTTTTTTTTTCTACTTGCAGAATGATAACATGTTCTCCATTCTATGGTTTTTAAATAAATCATCCATCTGGAAATGGAAAAGTTTGAAAATAAAAAGGGTGGAATAGAGTCACCAACAATGACCATCACCCCACTGTACAAAGAACTGCATGATTCAGAGCTGCTCTAAAAAGATGCTTTAGGAGACAATGCAAAGGGATCATCTTTGAGCACTTCTACTTACAAATTGCTCAGAGATATTTTCTTTTAAAATTTCAAAGGACTTGGAATTTTCACAGAGCTCAGTGGAATTTAGTTCATTCACTTACACTTTAATCATTGCAAAACAATGTAGATAATGCATTATTGCTTTAAAATAGTGACACAGAATCACTTTAAAGACACTCATCTGGATTGAAATTTGAGAATTTTCAGAGTTATTATATTTAATTCACTTTCTCTCACAATGCCAATGGTGTTTTCATTGTTTCCTTTCTGTGTTAATTTCCATTATAAACCTGTTTTGATGGTTATTGTCTCAATCATTCCCCATTGCTTTAGGCAGAAAGCTTGGTATGTAACTATCTTGACATCTCAGTTTCCCACACAAATGTTACATGAAATCTAATATTTAAAAATGAGTCACATTGTTTATTGTACAGAAAGTTCTGTTCCTCCCTTAATATTATGGGTTGGAATTTTTTCCTTGGCAGATTGAGGATAAACAAGAAAATAACTTATAAAAGGAAATTTTAGAAACAATCAAAGCTGTATGTGGGAAGTTCTCTTTGGGGATGCAGACATTTTGATAAACATTGAATATATATGTATCAAAGAAAATCCTATGTATATTGATAGACGGAAACATCCCAGGGGTTTTTCTTAAACTAGTTGCCATGGCTCTGTGTCAAAGGCCTGTGGAGATGAATCTGGGAAGTCCCAAGAATTTTGTTAAGCAGATCATGGGGAACATCATTCTTAGAGGCACTGCCAAAATAAGGCAAAGACCTGTTGGAAGGGCTGTGGGAGGTACCCAGAGATTAGACATGCTGGTGCCTGGCAGCATTCAAGGAAAGGAAGCAGGACATTGTAGATCAAGAAGGTGCCAATTATTGATTCCTGTTCAGTACAGGCAGTCAGTGTGTAGAATATGAGACACACACAACTTATAGGATCTTATGTTTCCTTTCAGCAGAGTGCACTTGACTTTTAAGACAAGAAATGCCTTCAGCATAATATTAAATACATCCTTAGAATGTGACTAAGCTTTGATTATTTCTTGAATAGTAAGCATGAAAATTCCAAAGGGTTTGTCTGTAAAACATTCTTTAACGAACAGTCAACTTGGATGGTGCCCTTTCACCCCAAATTGGTATGAATGTCATGGGTGGAAACATTTTTATCTAATTTCATAGTCAAATATCTTGAGATTGCTAAACTAACAATTCACACTTTAGAAAGCAGCTTAACTATTTAAATTTTATTTTATGGATTTGTGGACTTAATGGAAATTAAAGGCTATTTAAATTGTTGGAGAGAGTGAATTAAGTGCTGCTCTGAAGCAAAATTACAAACCCCACTATGAAAACAATGGTATCTCAGGACCACTTTTAAGGTTAATACTTCTCAATTTGTGCTCTTATTATAGTCATAGGAATGGACTTGTCTTCCTCTAGATTGACCTTGCTAAATCAGTATAAATCGCAATCAATTTAAAAAAAATAGACATTATAGGTGAGAACTTTTTTCTCAAGGAAAATGCAGTGGAGCGTGAATGGTACAGATTGTAGTTTTCCACATATTGTTTAAAAACCAAGTCACATGTACATTTTAGGTAATTTAGCGCTGCCCTGTCCTGATACTGAACAGGTATTTGTGACTCTTGAATGATTCATGCTGTTAGTGGCCACCCTTGGAGACAGAGATAAAGGAGTTGCAGATGGTCCAGATAAAGACAACTAAGGTATTTTTGGAGATGGTGTGTGTAGTTGCTGAAAAACCCCTCTGATTTCTTGGGCAAAGCCTATCGCCAATAGGTTGTTTCTGCCTTAGACATGCCTCCTGTTCCTGGTTGGTACTCTAATTCTTGCCTCCCTCTATATGTGGAATCTTTTAGGCTTAGATACTTTCCAACTAAAAATTTCTGGCAGTTAGCTTATTAATACTTCCCAGTCCATGACATCAGGGATGGAAACCCATTTAGAAATACCTCAGTGAAACCCTGTCCACCCTAATGAAATCCTATCCATTTCACTTGAATGTGTGAACAATAAATAGGCTATCATATACTAACCTTCCTGGCAGGAGGGCACTTCTCTTCTGGATTCTCTTCCTTCTCCTGACAAATCTGAAGACTGTCGCATTTAAGTCAAGGACACTGTCTTTCCTCTCCCTTCCAGAGATCTTTGTCTTTCAGGCGACACTTATCCGAAGACAACTTTGCTTCTTCTCTTCCCTGTTCCCTTCCCTTCTCTTTGGTCTTCCCCTCATAATTTAACAACCTCCCCATGATTAAAAGGCTTTAGCATTATTGATCAATTTTCTCCTTCTTTGGGAATCTATAAATACTTTTCCTCACTGTTTCCCTCTTTAAAATAAAAACAGATGACAAAAATTGGGATAAAGATCTTGTACATAAATAATACACCACTACATTTCAAACTTTGAGGTTTCAAAAATGAACACCAATCTCTAGTTAGTGAAAATGCCACTAGAAATGGACCCTCAAAGACCAAGAGTAGGATGAAGAAGGGATGGAAAGAAGAAGGTACCACCACATTTCTCACTATTGAAAAAAATTTAACAAGGAAAGCAGCAATATAATGTTTTTTCATGGATAATAAGAGGTGTCAGGCCTAAGGATCAGCATATCATAAGTCTATAGACTTAGATTAGAAAAGTTCTGGTTGAATGAATGATTTGGTGGTGGCTGAGGCCAACTATTTTTTAATGGTATGGAGTTTATGAATAGAGTCATTTAGTTAACAGAGGATTAATGAGTGCTTATGGGTAAAAGATCAATAGACATGTGGAGGAAGTGAAAGCAATTCATATGTTGACCTTGAGTTTTCCCTTATGTCATCACTGCGACTTTTACAGGTTGTTTGTGGATGTTATTAGCAATCGGTTTTTGCTTCTGAGCCTCCTAACTCTATAAGTGTGTTCCAGTATGGGAAGCTTGTCATTATGAAGCTGTAATATCAATTTCAGTGAAATTATGCTTATTCATTCATTCAAGAAACATTTATTAAAAGGTGTGGATCATTTAGTACCATTTTTATATCATTTTTGTAACTTTCAGTAGGGGCCAGGGCCTGAATTAGTGATCAACTGGAAGAAGAGCCTGGACCTGGGCTTCTTTGCTCTCTGAGTTTACTCAGAGAGTGCCCCTTCCTGTGTCAGTGGGGCCAGATTGGGCTGACATAAGAACATTCTTTACCCTATTAACCATTAAAGGTTGAGACCCTAATCCCAAGAAACTACCTCACTTAATATGTTATGGGAATATGCTATCTCATGGAATGTTAATGGTAAATTAAACACAGAAACGCTGGGTTGTAGTTTTAACTGCCACTTGTCAACACTCATCTCACTGTATTTACAACTTATTCCATTAAGGAAAATCCTTGTCTTGTATCATGGTTAAACAAACATGGGGATCATAAAAGTGAAGTAATACAGACATGCTGAGTCTATTAAAGAAAAATGTATATAAGCTTTCTCATCTCTTTGTTGAGCAGTCAGACTTTTGTCTGACTGCATGGTCATGTCTGTCCACTATGATTAAGGGAATATATAAATAAGTAATATGAATTTTTCAATCACCTAGTTCTGCTTGCCTCCTTTAACCAAACTTCTTAGGTCAACAAGGGCTAAATACTAGGCACCATGCTATGCACTGAAGAAAAAAAAAATAAAAATTAAGTTGTCACTGTCTTCTAGAATTTTACATTTTTTTAAGAAGCAGTAGCCAAGTATAATGATGCACCCTTCTAATCCCTGCTACTGGGAGAGTCTGCAGCTGGTACAAAGGTTGTAGTTGGGAGTTCTGAGCCACACTGAGCTAAACTCCTCAGGTGGTCTACACTAATTCAGCAACAATATGGTGAACCCTTGGGATCATGGTGGGGGGAAGGTGGTCCTAAGATGCCTAAGAAGGAGTGGACCAGTCAAGGTTTTAAACAAAGCAAGTCAAAGCTCTTGGCCACTGCAATTCCAGCTTTTTAGATATAGGGAGATCCCAGTCTGAAAAGAAAAGAGGAAGAAAAAGAAGAGGATAGGAGAAGAGAGAAGGGAAGGGAAAGGAAGAGATGAGAAAAAGCAACAACATACATTGAAAATTAAAGCAAAGTAATTTCAGGAAACTGTTTAGCTCTGATATGGAAAACAGTTGATTAACAATAAAATTGATGTTCCATTATATATCAGTGCAATGGAAAGGTAGGAAAGAATGAGACACGGACATTGAAGATATAGAAATGATATGGATGAGTACAGGAAGCTAAAGAATAATAATCAGGGAAGTGAAATTATGATAGGGAAGTGAGGATCTGTCTAGGCATATTATGATTCAGCGTCCTAGGCATTTAGAGTGAGGCCATAGAGAAATAGATTGTCATTTTCTTCTACCAGTGGCAATATTGATTTAATTATCAATCTCTTAGCAAGTATGGAATTTGTTCTTGGGTGTTTCTGGTGTAGCAGCATAGCAGATACAGATTCCTTTGGTCCAAGCAAGGGTTGGTGGAGTCTTGGGGCCTGAACGGTTATAGATAGGTTAGGCATGTTTGAGGTGCTTACTCTCCAATCTCCGATAAGGTTAACTCTCTTACCAGACTCACTCCACTGCTGATAGATTATGATGGAGAAGGGGTGAAAGAGACAGGAATCAGGGCAGAATTCTGGTCCTGGAATGGTGGCCAGTCTGTGGGTGAGGAGGAATGCTAAGGTAGATGAGAAATTGTAGTATGAGTTCCTATTTTGGCTCATAGTAGGCACTTAGTAGGAACCTTAACTTTTGAATAAATAAGTTGATGATATGAACTGCAGGATGAATTGCTACTGTGAAAGCAGGAAAGTTCCTTAATTAGTAGTTAGATTAAAAAATTGCAAACATATACTGTGAGATTCATTTAACAAAGAACAAAAAATAATTGTCTTTTATTTCCAAATAATATATTAGAAATCCCTCTGACAATTTTATGAATTTTGGATCTGGTTAAACAGTCATAACTATATCAATTTGAAACAACAAATTAAACTTACTTATTCCAATATTCTACATGGAAATATTGATACTATGGGAGCTTAACTAGTAACGGAAATACATTATTATCATTCATGACAAGATTGCCATTTGTAGAAATGAGTTAGATTTATGATCACAGAATCATAGGAAGACCAAAGTTAAAACAGTTTGAAGAGTCATTGATCTAGAATTTGACATAGTTTCAGAAGCCATCTAGAATGATCCAATCATTTTACCGTTGAGGAAAGTGAAGACCAGAGAGATGACATGAATTGCCCAAATTTGAACGTGGATTCTTGAATATCAAATCTAGCATACTGTCCATACTTCCATGCTATAGCTATCATAGTATTAAAAATGATATAAATAATTGCCAATCTTATAGGCATTGCTAAATGATCATGAAGATCACTGGAAATGACAATTTCCTCTCAGAGATAATTTTCTTCAGGAATCATTGATTCCTATAAAAAGAAGCATTTTTCAAACTTTCTACAAGCCAGGAAATACACAAATGTATGCATGTATATATAAACATCTATGTATTTATAAACATATAAACTTGTGCACCTATACATGTGTGTATATACTTATGCATGTGTGGAGATATATGTATCTGTCTATGTGTGTACATACACACATATGTATAAATACATACACACATATACATATACATAAATTATTACATATACACATTGTCCTATATATAGGAGGATCATAATAAAACCTTAATCAAATTTTAATTATAAAATTGGAATAAAATAATTATATTTTATTTATTTATTTATTTATATTTTTAAATTTCCAAATGATATTTTATTTTTTTGAGATATTTTATTTTTAGTATACAACAGTTCCACATAATTTTGAGTTCCAGATTTTCTTTCCTCCCCCTTGCCCCCTCCCTCCCCAAGATGGCATGGAATTCATGAGAAAGAAGAAACAAAACAAAACAAAAAAAAAAAAACAAAGGAGAAAACAAAGGGAGAAAAAAAAGGCGAGCATAAAGTGTGCCTCAATCTGCATTCAGAATCCATAGCTCTTTCTCTGGATGAAGATAGCACTCTCCATCATGAGTCCTTTGAAGTTATCTTTGCACCTTATATTGCTGAGAAGAGCAAAGTCTATCAGGGATAGTCATCACAGAATCCACATATCTGTGGTTGCGTATAATGTTTTCCTGGTTCTGCTCTGCTTGCTCAGCATTATATTGTGTAGATTTTTCCAGGTTATTATGAAGTCTGTATCATCCCCATTTCTTGTAGCAAAATAGTATTCCATTACATTCATATACCACAACTTGTTCAGCCATTCCCCAATTGATGAGCATCCCCTTGATTTCCAATTCTTTGCTACTACAAAAAGAGCCGCTATAAATATTTTTGTACATATGGGTCCTTTGCCCACTTGTGTGATCCCTTTGGGATAGAATCCTATAAGTGGTGTTGCTGGGTCAAAGGGCATGAACATTTTTATAGTCCTTTCAGCATAGTTCCAAGTTGCTCTCCAGACTGGCTAGATCAGTTTGCAACTCCACCAACAATGTAACAATGTTCCAGTTTTCCCACATCCTCTCCAGCATTTATCATTTTCCTGTTTTGTCGTATTATCCAATCTGACAGGAGAGATGTGGTACCTAAGAGTTGTTTTGATTTGCATTTCTCTAATCAGTAGTGATTTCAAGTATTTTTTCATATGCCTATAGATATCTTTAATTTCTTCCTCTGAAAACTACTTGTTCATATCCTTTAACCATTTCACAATTGGGGAATGACTTGTATTCCTATAAATTTGGCTCAGTTCCCTGTATATTTTAGAGATGAGCCTTTAGCAGAGATGCTAGCTATAAAGATTTTCTCCCAATTTTGTGCTTCCCTCAAAATCTTTGTTGCATTGACCTTTTTAATACAAAACCACTTCAATTTAACATAATAAAAGTTATCTATTTTGCATTTTGTAATGCTCTCTATCTCTTGTGTCATGAATTCTTTGCTTTTTCACAAATCTGAGAGGTGAACTATTCCTTGCTTTCCCAAATTGCTT